>NC_052512.1:41184824-41218972 GCF_014356525.2 Nilaparvata lugens
AGAATAAGGAGAAGAACAAGAAGAAGAGGGGAAAAAGAAGAAGAAGTGGAAGAAGAACAAGAAGAATAAAAAGAACATGAAGAAGAGGGGAAAAAGAAGAAGAATAAGGAGAAGAACAAAAATAAGAGGGAAAAAGAGGAAGAAGAAATGTGGTGGAGAAGGAGTGCAAGATTGGAATAAAAAAAGGGAAGTCCCCCAAACTGAAGTGTCTAACTGAAGTAACTACAAAATATGTCGAGTCGTAAAAAACGAGAGTGCATCAGTGACGTCACATGTCACCCACCCCTCCTGACAGCTTACAAATAACCTGCAACACTTCCTCTTTCACTGACAAGCGAAAAGAGGGGATGAGAGGAAAAAACAGGAGAGAGAACTGAGTGGGGGATTTAGGAAAGAAAGGATAAAGCTGTTTCAATGATTAGCCCTACTAGTTCAAGTTCTTGAATTGAAATATGTTTTTCCTCCACCTACTGTCTAAAGTACTTACTTTACTCCCTGAAACATAATACTAAAGTGTCACTTTTTCGCTCTAGGTAGTAAAAAACAGAAAAACTCCCTAGGGAGTAAAAGTGACTCCATTTAAATAACATGGGAAGCATCTCTATTTTAAAAACTTACATGGTAATAGGTTAGAAGCTCTAAGCTCAGATGAGAAAGCGTAATAGAGGTGTCTGTTATTGAGTCAACTGAATTCAATACCACAACCAGAGATTGATCAACTCATGAAATATATGTTTGTATGATATTATATTCTTAATATTAGTAGACGATAAAATTTATACAATTTTAAAATATTTATTCTATTCAAAATACCAGCCAACAATATTTTGATCTGCAATTCAAATCTGAAACGCGTGATCTGGAGTCAGCCATTTTTGGTAGCCGCTCAGCTGATATAGGATTGTTACAACTTTTGCCGATAGATAGCGCAATCGGCAGTGCCAATCAGCCGACCGGTTTTTAGGTTTTAGATTTTAGGTTATGTTGTTAGGAAACATTGTCACCAATACGTAAGTTATTAGAATGATTTAATTTGCAGTTTCTATAAAAAAATGTAGATGGAGGAAAAATGTTGTGTACATCACGAGCGAAAAATACTTTTTCTCCCTCAGGAAAATTGTTGCCCTCGGCTTCGCCTCGGGCTTCAAACTTTTCCCTCAGGGAGAAAAAGTCGTACTTTTCACTCTAGATATACAAATAACTATTTCCTACAGTTACGTTGAAAAGTGGCATTGCTGCACTGATTACAGAACGAAAAGAATCACTTTTCCGCTCTAGTGCGGGAAAAATTTTTCTGCACTCCAGATTTGCAACATGGCAACGCAAAATACTTAGTAGGTTATATGGAGCAACAGTGCAGTAAAATCAAAATGAAGTTGGTAACAGTGACTGCTGTGGCTGCTATAGTGAGCAGAGGTGCAACCAAGCACAACGCGCTAATTATTATTCATTATATTATATTATAACCAAGGACAACGAGGACTTTAGGATTTTAGGATTAAGGTTTTATCAATAATAAAATTACACAGAAAAACATTTGATGCATTCAGGCAATTTACCCATAATTACCACTTTTCATATTCAATGGTAACTGTAGGAAAAACTTAATGTGAAATACGTGCGCAAAGTTCCTCTGCTGCACTCAAGAAACCATTCCGCCCTCGCCTACGGCTCGGGCGTAAACGTTTCTTTCGGTGCAGCAAACTGTCACTTTGCGCACTAGTTGCACAAATAACTATTTCTCAAAGTTATAGCAGAGACAACTAATACTAAGTATTTAACATAGTATATTGACACTATAGTTATAGTAACATTATTGAACAAACGTATTGACGTCTATGTTTTATCTCGGACTAGCCGTCAAGCTCTCTTCGCTCGCCATATCCGTCTAGCCAGGCGGCTCCGCCCCCTGGACCCCCGGCTAGATCGTCCAAGAATGAGATCAGCAGACTCGCTTCGCTCGCCTGCATTCTTCATTTGGGCATTTTTATCATATGTTAGGACAATTTCAATTATAATTAAGAGATTGGGAGAAGAAGAATATACATGCTAAAAGACGAACTTTAAACCCTTAAAAACAACCCTTAGAGTTAAAATGTTGCCAAAAGATTTCTTAGTGCGCCTCTGAAGGGCCAACTGAACATACCTACCAAATTTGGTCCGGTCGATTTTTAGTTATGCGAGTGAGTGAGTGAGTGAGTGAGTGAGTCAGGCAGTCAGTCATTCAGTCAGTGAGTGAGTGCCATTTCGCTTTTATATACAGGGTGTTTCAGAGGTAGTGTCGAGAATTTTAGGGTATTGTACCTGGATGCTAGGAGACTACAAATGTCATATTTGAAGTGTCCAAAACTCAGCGGTTATCCTTATAGCTGCCATTTTGTTTTTTTCACTTAAACATTTTTATCTCAAGAACGAAATGTTGTATTGATCTGAAATTTGGCATGAATATTTATGCTATAAAGACTCAACTATAAAAAATAAAAAAAATTTTTCGTTGAAATTTTTCAAAATGGCGGCCATTCTAAATTTTTGATGGCGAATATCTCGAAAACCGTCAATTTACAGAAAATTTACAAGAGACAAAAAAGTTAGCAAATTTTTTCACGATTCCAATGATACCTAATTTATTAAGATTGGTCGAAGAATAACAGAGAAATTAATTTTTTTCGTACTGCATGCATGACCACTTTTCACCATTTAAAGATCAATATTAATTTTTAATTCCAGATGTATTTAAGATGAAGCTTTGAAACTCGGTATGGCTCCATATGGGCAAACAGATGATTTTACAATGGTTTTCAGATGATAATGTTTGTCTTGTAAAAGTATTGTTGTTTCATTAAAAGTAAAGAACCAGATGTAGTGCTTCCTATTCTTAGTCTCACGTTTCCTAGGTCTTATTTCTATCTTAAATTTCCAGTTTCAATATTTTCTTACGTTGCTTCTACACAAATATTTAATTATTGTAATGGAATTTAGTTCGCTGGAGTACACCGATATTCACTTCATGTATGGAGCAGCTCTTGGCAATGCGACCGAAGCAAGAAGAATGTATGCAGCTGCATTTCCAAACCGCCGTCTCCCTTCCGACAAGGTGTTCACAAGAACTCACAATCGGCTGAGAGAAGTTGGTTCATTTGAACGGAACAGGGTAATTGCTGGTAGGCCTCGAGCAGTTCGAAATGTTGCTTTTGAAGAGGAAGTATTGCAGAAATTCGATTTCAATCCTAGAACGAGTACGAGAGCAGTTGCAAAGCAAATCAATTCAAGTGCTTCTTCTGTGTGGCGTGTACTAAACAAGGAAAGACTTCACCCCTTCCGCTTTCAAAAAGTTCACTCATTGGTTGAACGCGACTATGAGCCAAGAGTAAACTGTGCCCGTTGGTTTCTTCAGCAAGACATTATCCAACCAAATTTTCTAGAAAATGTGTTATTTACCGATGAGTCCAGCTTTACAAGAGAAGGAATCTTCAACTCTCGCAACAGTCACGTCTGGGCCTTAGACAATCCTCATGAGGTCAAAGTGCGTGGTTATCAGCATAGATTTTCGCTGAATGTTTGGACGGGTATCTTAGGTAATCGCGTGATTGGACCATACATTCTTCCTAATCGTCTGAATTCTCCCACGTACATTACTTTTTTAAGAGACATACTACCAGAACTTTTGGAAGATGTGCCTCTTGCAAACAGATATAATATTTGGTTTCAACATGATGGTGCCCCTGCTCATTTCGGAAATGTTGTTACGGACTTTCTGAACATGACCTATCGTCAGCGGTGGATTGGGCGGGGTGGACCAGTACCGTGGCCCGCACGTTCACCTGACCTCAACCCTTTAGATTTTTTTTCTGGGGCCATATGAAAGACCTTGTTTACAGCACGCCAGTAGAAAACGAAGAAGACCTTGTGGCAAGAGTGGTTGCTGCAGCAGGTGCCATTCAAGATGATGAAAATGCTTTTATAGCAGTTCGACGGTCCATGATTGAAAGGTGCAGACTGTGTAATCAAGTTGAAGGACGGCATTTTGAGCAATTGCTGCATTAGTATCAGTGAACCGATTTGAGTGAAATTAATATTTTTCAATGTAAAATAAAATTTGGAGGAAAGTTATTCTTGTATATTTCTGTAATAAGAACGGTTTTCATGAAATTATAAAAAAATTAATATTGATCTTTAAATGGTGAAAAGTGGTCATGCATGCAGTACGAAAAAAATTAATTTCTCTGTTATTCTTCGACCAATCTTAATAAATTAGGTATCATTGGAATCGTGAAAAAATTTGCTAACTTTTTTGTCTCTTGTAAATTTTCTGTAAAATGGACGGTTTTCGAGATATTCGCCATCAAAAATTTAAAATGGCCGCCATTTTGAAAAATTTCAACGAAAAATTTTTTTATTTTTTATAGTTGAGTCTTTATAGCATAAATATTCATGCCAAATTTCAGATCAATACAACATTTCGTTCTTGAGATAAAAATTTTTAAGTGAAAAAAATTCAAACGCGAACTGAGTTCATTAACATAAGTGAGTTTTCGATCTTGGAGAAAACAAATAACAGTTTTTAAGAGTAAATTATGATTCAACTGTGAATTTTGATTCAACTGAAACAACTAGAACAGGTGTCATAAGATACTTGTGGATGTGAAAACTGTGTGAGGTCTACTATTCACAGAACTACAAGTTATTATTCTAATATAGTATATCCCATACCTTTGTATTGTGCATATTACATAATTCGATGTCGATGTTCGAATTCCGACCGATTTGGAGAGATCACAAGACAAAATATCACTTCTACGCTAGTGTTCCCGCGCATCTCAAGTCTACTATTCAAAGATTTGAGCCAGCTGGTGACAGGACAATAACGCTGGAGACATACGAGGTCTGCTATCTCTTCATAGTGAATGATTTAATAGAATCATAGATTAACAGTTTGCATTATTGAATAATCACATTTTCTCGAATTTCGAGCTTATTTTTGATTTTTGGTGGAAATGTAACTGGACATTAATTGTAGAGATTTTCATGCTCAATCTTTTCACATGAAATTTTCTGTTTAAATTGTATCTGAAGCCTGATAATTGTGAATCTAAAATCAAACTTTTCATTGACGGAGCGGAGCTCCTGGAATTTTTACGTATATGAGACTTGTGATAGTTGATAGAGCTTATCAATGCTAATTCTATGTATAAATTTGATCGAAATCGTTCGAGCCGTTTTTGAGAAAATCGCGAAAAACCCTGTTTTTCACATCATTTCGCCATTTTTGCCGCTATCTTGAATAGCATTTGATCGATATCGTTCGTGTCGGATTCTTATAGGAAAAGGATCTCAAGTTCCTAATTTCAAGTCATTCCGTTAATTGGGAGATGTGATATCGTGTACACAGACGCACATACACTCATGCAACACACACACACACACACACACACACACACACACACACACACAACACACTCATATACACACACATACAGACCAATACCCAAAAATAACTTTTTTGGACTCAGGGGACCTTGAAACGTATAGAAATTAGGGTACCTTAATTTTTTTCGGAAAGCAATACTTTCCTTACCTATGGTAATATCTATCCCGGCCCGGGCAAGATATTTATCTCGGGCCACTCCCGTGTTTCGGATGGACACGTTAAGCCGTCGGTCCCGGCTGCCTAAAAAGCAGTCGTTAGGTCATGTCAGAGGCCCTGAAATTGATCAGTTGCGACCTGAAAACTCTGACACCAGACCTGAGCCAGCCAGGTCACTCGATATTATTATTATTATTATTATTATTATTATTACCTATGGTAATAGGGCAAAGAAAGTAATAAACGAGAACGAGAACAAAAACGGAAACAAGAACAAGAACGGGAAAAAAACAAGAACAAGATCACAATAGTGAGAACAAGAAGAAGGTGATACAGAGATGGCAAATATGAAGAAGAAGAAGAAGAGAAGGAGGCTGGAGTGACTGTGAAGTTAGTATATTGGTATTAATGGAGATAAATGTTTAGCCTCAAGGGTATACCAACCGCCACACAGCCGAATATAGGAAGTGCTCAATCTATATTTATACAAAGAGGGTGGGATATGTAAGTTATCTTCTGAGGGTGTGAGATCTCCATCCCCAAGATGTTCTCTGCTGAGTGCCGAGGGTGAACCCAGCACAACTCATTTGTGTCAAAGTTGTATTTGCGCACATAAACTTTACTCAACATGTCAACATAAAATGGGATAAATTATTATTGGATCTTCCCAAACTCCGCAACCTTCTCGGTTAAGAACTTCTTGGATACAAGTAGTTCTGTGAACAGTAGACCTCACGCAGTATTCTCATCCACAAGAACCTGATTGAAACTATAGACCTTATGGAAATACAGCAATAGACTGGCTTCTTCACACATCTGTATAATCACTTGTCAGCTGATTTAAGATGAATAACACTATAGTCTGATTTTTACTCTAATATTGGCGTATGAAGGAGGCTCCTTTTTCCTTTTATACTAGTAGTTCTGTGAACAGTAGACCTCACGCAGTATTCTCATCACACAAGAACCTGATTGAAACTATAGACCTTATGGAAATACAGCAATGGACTGGATTCTCCACACATCTGTGTAATCACTTGTCAGCTGATTTATGATGAATAATTCTATAGTCTGATTTTTACTCCAATATTGGCGTATGAAGGAGGCTCCTTTTTCCTTTTATACTAGTAGTTCTGTGAACAGTAGACCTCACGCAGTATTCTCATCCACAAGAACCTGATTGAAACTATAGACCTTATGGAAATACAGCAATGGACTGGATTCTCCACACATCTGTGTAATCACTTGTCAGCTGATTTATGATGAATAACTCTATAGTCTGATTTCTACTCTCATATTGGCGTATTAAGGAGGCTCCTTTTTCATTTTATATTATCCTTGAAATGCAAAATTTCCAAAAACCTTGTATATACGACTTGAATCTTAGACATCATTTCTCTTGGTTAACAAGTTAGGTCACATTTTCCGAAAATAAATTCTTCAGAACGAACTTGGCCAGGAAAGCTTTTAGTTGCTATTAAGCCCGGTTCAGACGCTCAAGTTTAGCTTCAGTCTTTTGCTCAAGCAAAAGTCGGAACAAGTAAGTCGTTGCGTCTGGACGGTAAAACGGATCGGTCGGTCTTCAAGCTTAAGTCGTCAAACTTAAAAATCTGGTGTGGCGCACTCACACAACTTTCCTTGCCGTTATGAAGATTGATCAACTGACGCTAGTGTTCCCGCGCATCTCAAGTCTACTTTTCTAAGATCTGAGCCAGCTGGTGACAGGACAATAGCGCTGCAGACACAAGAAGTCTGCTATCTCTTCATAGTGAATGATTTAATAGAATCAACAGTTGCCAACAGTTTGCAATTGAATAATCTTATTTTCTTTAATTTCGAGCTTATTTTCAAATTTAGGTGAAAATGCTATTGAATATTAATTGAAGAGATTTCTATGCTTAATCTCTTCCACTTGAAAATTTTTGTTTAAATTGTATCTGAAGTCCGATAATTGGGAATCTAAAATCAAACATTGCATAGATGGGACGGTGCTCCTGAAATTTTTACAGATACGGGACTTATGGCAGTTGATGGAGCTTATCGATGACCTTTCTAGGTATGAATTTGATCGAAATCGTTGGAGCCGTTTTCGAGAAAATCGCGAAAAACCCTGTTTTTTGCCATTTTGTTTTTTACAACATTTTCGCCATTTTAGCCGCCATCTTGAATTGCATTTGATCGAAATTGTTCGTGTCGGATCCTTATAGTGTATGGACCTTAAGTTCCTAATTTTATGTCATTCCGTTAATTGGGAGATGAGATACCATGTACACAGATGCACATACACTCATACACACACACACACACACACACCACACACACCACACACACACACACACACACACACACACACACACACACACACACACACACCGACCAATACCCAAAAAACACTTTTTTGAACTCAGGGGACCTTGAAGCGTATAGAAATTTAGAAATTGGTGTACCTTAAAATTTTTTCGGAAAGCAATACTTTCCTTACCTATGGTAAAAGGGCAAGTAAAGTAAAATGTATCGGCCGGGAATCTTTTTCCATCAAACCGTCCGTCTTTTGCCTATCCACCAAAACCTAAATCGCGTAAAATTAGAGAATTAGAGAAATTGTGATTTCAGATTCGGATTCACCGCCCTCAAATTAATAAAATGCCTCGCGAGTACTTGAAAATAAGCAAGTTTTTTTATCGATTTTACACTAGTAGTTCTGTGAGCAGTAGACCTCACGCAGTATTCTCATCCACAAGTACCTGATTGAAAGTATAGACCTTATGGAAATACAGCAATAAACTGGCTTCTCCACACATCTGTGTAATCACTTGTCAGCTGATTTATGATGAATAATTCTAAAGTCTGATGTTTACTCTAATATTGGCGTATGAAGGAGGCTCCTTTTTCCTTTTATATTATCCTTGAAATGCAAAGTTTTCAAAAACCTTGTATATACGTCGACTCGCAATTTAAAAAAGGAACATACCTGTCAAATTACTTGAAAATCTATCACCGCGTTTCGCCGTAAACGCGAAAAACAATCAATTACATTTGCCAAAAAAGTTGCTATATTGATGTCCACGTTATAATGGCAGTGTTTGATTGGCAATGGTATTGCTATCCTTGTCTATCATTCAACAAAGTGGATAGCGCTATCTCTTTCCCGCTTTGCTCTGATGCCAGATCGTCTTTCAACAATGTAGAATTATTAATTAAATAACGAAATATTTCATCTTAATTATGAAAAATCATCTTAAAAGTATTAAAAAATATTATTTTCCTCAACCTACTGTCTAAAGTACTTACTTTACTTTACTCCCTGAAAATAAACACCCTTGATACCAGAGTTTCACTTTTTCGCTCTTGGTAGTAAAAACCAGAAAAACTCCCTAGGGAGAAAAGTGACTCCATTTAAATAATTTGGGAAGCATCTCTATTTTAAAAAATTACATTTGAAATATGTTAGAAGGTCTAAGCTCAGATGAGAAAGCATAATAGAGGTGTCTGTCATAGAGTCAACTGAATTCAATACCACAACCAGATTTGATCAACTAATCAAATTTGAAACGGGAACTCAATCATAGTTGTAGTTGTGGCGGCCATTGTTGTTACAACTTTTGCCGACAGGTAGCGAATAGTGCAGTCGGCGGAGAACTGTGATTACAAGCCAGCTGTTTCTGTTTACTTTTTAGATTATGTTGTAACACATTGTTTGGTCACGTACGTTTTCAAAAATTATTTTATTTGCAGTTATTATAAAAATGTAGAAGGAGGAAAAATGTAGTGTATATCACGAGTGAAAAATGTTTTTTCTCCCTCAGGAAAATTGTTGCCCTCGGCTTCGCCTCGGGCTTCAAACTTTTCCTCAGGGAGAAAAAACAGCACTTTTCACTCTAGATATACAATAACTATTTCTCCCTCAGGAAAATTGTTGCCCTCGGCTTCGCCTCGGGCTTCAAACTTTTCCCTCAGGGAGAAAAAACAGCACTTTTCACTCTGCATAAACAAATAACTATTACTTGTGTTCATGGTTTTTTGACCATCTGATATATTATTCTTATGATTCATCCTTACATCTTGTCTCCATCATTGATCATGTTTTGTATCATTCATCATCAATTTCTACCCTGGAAAATCCCTGGATAAATCGTTGACGGCAGAAAATCAACTGCAATCTATACTCACAAGACTAGTAATGCTGGGAAGAACAGAATAGAAATTGGAATAAATTGACGAGTGTATATGGGACGAAGCAGAGAGTGTTGTTATCACTTTCTATCTCCTACATCTTTGCATTGATTTACCCTTTCTGGAATATATATCTTGCCATACATCTGAAAGAAGGACAAGTGGAAGAAGTGGAGAGGTTATTTATTCTTCTCAGTCTATTGAGATATTTGCTTCAGTCAAGGGAGGCGCCTAAACTACTATTTTCCAATATCCATCCCTTCACTACTCCACTTCACTCCGCTCGACAATTCCCACTTCACCTCCTGTCCCATTTCCTCCAGTAGTGATTCCTTCTCTTCCTCATCACCCTTCTCTCCTCTTCAGTTATCCTTTTTTGGTAGAGAGTTAGTGGGGAGGATATTTTTAATATTCTTCCCAAAGAATGGACATTGATATGTCCAAAGCTCCGCCAATTTATGTAGATGCATAACAATATGATTATTATCTATAGTTATTATATACAAATTGCTTTTTCATATCATATACAGTTCAATAGTTATTTTCTTAGTCTATAGTATGTAAATTCATCTATAATTTTGCTGTATTGTAAGCTATTGTATGTAAGTGTATAAGCCAGTATATATTGTAATCTACATAAATAAAGTACTCAATCAATCAATCAATCCTCATGTTTCTTCCCCTTCCATTTTTCGCTCTTCTTCCGGCATGCTCAATTCTGAATCTCAGGACACCTCAATTCTCTTTCTAGAGCAGCTCTGTTTTCCCCATTTGTCAATCACACAGGCTGGGCGTACACCGGTTAGTCAAGACAAGACTAGTCACGTTTAGTCACAATACAATCAATCAAGTTTTATTGAACAGAATATTTACATTGGACTTCCCACTAAACCCGCAGGTTTTTCAGAAGGTGCCTATATAAGTATATATAGTAAATTATAGGATCGTAAGGTGCGTACAGACTTTCGCTCTGCTCCGCAACCGAACGTCACTCGAGCAGAGCGATTGATGATCGACTGGCGAGCAACAGTGGTTCGACCGGGGAACGCGAGAAGATCTAACATCTTCCATAACGTTCATGATGGGTGCGTGGGCGGTGCGACTGTGGTTCGATGGTGGTACAAGGGGGGTACAAGGGCGGTACGAGGGAGGAGCGTGCTCGGTGCTGGTTGGAAGCGCGAATATGTGTACGCAGCTTTACATTACAAAGAAACAAAATTAACAAATTTGATATGAGGAAAAGAAAGAAATTCTCCTTACAGTAACCTTGAAAAGTGACCATTCCTGCACTGATTACAGAACGCAAAGAATCACTTTTCCGCTCTAGTGCGCAAAGTATTACTTTGGGTACTCTTAATACTTTGCGTATTATCTTGCAGCCATCCCAATCAGCTGTTGACATTGTTGGTGTGTATTAATGCGAATTTGTTCTATCTATATTTTTTCTGATTTTCAAATAGATAAGAATGAGGACTCATTAAAAAATTATACATTTTTAACATTATTAATTATTCATTATTTCGAATAATATTTTTTTAATTCATAAATTGATTGGTTTAAAATTTATTTTGAAATTAAGATTTACTCAAGATTAATCAAATTTTCAAATTAATTTGATTAATTTGAATTTTTAATTTCAATAATTTTCAATTGGTTTATCAAGTTTAAAATAAATTGAAGTTTTTATTAATAATAAGATTATACAGACATACATTCGATGGATCTCAGCCATCATTTTACCCATAATCAACCACTTTTCATATTCAATGGTAACTGTGGGATAAATTTAATGTGAAATACGTGCGCAAAGTTCCTCTGCTGCACTCAAGAAGCCATTCCGTTTCTTTCGGTGCAGCAAACTGTCACTTTGCGCACTAGTTGCACAAATAACTATTGCATGGAAAGTAAGAAGAGGATGTGAAGGAAGGATGGTGGTGAGGAAGGTAATCTTATCTAGGAACTAAAATAATAAAATTCAAGAAGAGAAGTTAGATAAACTACTCAAGTAAAAAAAAAATCTGGTGTGGCGCACTCACACAACGTTCCTTGTCGTTATGAAAATTTATCACTGACGCTAGTGTTCCCGCGCATCTCAAGTTTACTATTCAAAGATCCAAGCCAGCTGGTGACATGACTATAACGCTGGAGACAAACGAAGTCTGCTATCTCTTCAAAGTGAATGATTTAATAGAATCAACAGTTGCCAACAGTTTGCAATTGAAATAATAATAACATTTTCTCGAATTTCTAGCTTATTTTGAATTTTAGGTGAATATGTTACAAAACATTAATTGTAGAGAGTTTCATGCTCAATCTTTTCCACTTGAATGTTTTGTTTAATTTGTATCTGAAGTCTGATAATCGGGAATCTAAAATCAAATTTTGCATAGATGTGGCGAAGCTACTGGAATTTTTACAGATATGGGACTTGTTGCAGTTGATAGAGCTTATCAATGAATATTTCATGTATAAATTTGATCGAAATCGTTGAAGCCATTTTCGAGAAAATCGCATAAAACCTTTTTTTGACAACATTTTCGTCATTTTAGCCGCCATCTTGATTGCATCAGATCGAAATTGTTCGTATCGGATACTTATAGTGTAAGGACCTTAAGTTCCAAATTTCAAATCATTCCGCTAATTGGGAGATGAGATATCGTGTACACAGACACACATACACTCATACACACACACATACATACATACCAATACATACTAATACCCAAAAACCACTTTTTGGACTCAGGGGACCTTGAAACGTATAGAAATTTAGAAATTGGGGTACCTTAATTTATTTCGGAAAGCAATACTTTCCTTACCTTATGTAATAGGGCAAGGAAAGTAAAAACAACCGAGTATGATAGAAACAAACACCTGAAAAACTGTTGCAATAATGCGCGTTTTCTCGAATGTAGTGTGAAAGTCTCTCTGCGTTAATCGTATTGTTCTGTGGTATGTAGTATGTTGAGGTGCGTACAGATATACGCGCCGCGAACATGAGCAATTCACTTTTAATCAGCTGATGCCAAGCTTCTTATATCTGTATCTCACCGTTTCTGTGAAAATACAGTGATATAATCAGCTGATGAAAAGTGAATTGCTCATGTTCGCGGCGCATATATCTGTACGCACCTTTAGTCCCACATCCCTCATGCGATAGTGGTTCGTCTGCAACCAGCCTTATGATGAAGAAATATTACGGATAGTCTGATTCGAAGACTTTAAAGAAGCATAGACTCACATGCAGCGCTAGTGTTGTACTTGGAATTGAAATCCGCCATTGAGGGGGCAACACATAAGATTATTACATACCAATGCCACCAATGCCTTTGTGATCTATAGTATTACAAATATTATATATATAATTGTGGGTCATTGTGGGTCTATATCTCTTTAAGGTATTTGGTCTGATTAATAGAGCTTGAAATAATCATCAGATTGAGCTTGAAGCCATACAAGCTGAAGTCAATTAGCAAGCCGTGATTATCAATTAGGAATTAGCAGCAGCATTCATTCATTTATCTGTAGTGCCTTCTCCGGGCTTTCTCCAATCCACAATAACACTAATAATATCATTATCAATTACAATGTTGGTAATAATTAACACTATAGTGAGGTCCACGTTATAATGACAGTATTCGATCAACTTTGGTTTTGCTATCCTTGTCTATTATTGGATAGAGATATCCTTTGGTAGAGAGTTAGTGGGGAGGATATTTTTAATATTTTTTCCGAAGAATGGACATTGATATGTCCAAAGCTCCGCCAATTTATGTAGTGCATAACAATATAATATCTATAGTTATTATATTACAATTACTTTTTCATATCATATACAGTTCAATAATTATTTATTATCTATATTATGTAAATTCATCTATAATTTTGCTGTATTGTAAGCTATTGTATAAAAGTGTATAAGCCAGTATATATTGTAATCTACATAAATAAAGTACTCAATCAATCAATCTATCATTCGACAAAGCCGGTGTTACTATCCTTTTCTAGGTCCACAACGATGCCAATTAATTTTTTTTGACAGTGTATAAATATAATTAATAATGCAGAGAATCGGCATCGCTATTCTTCTATCTTAATCCCTGCCATTATAACGTGGACCTCACGATAGCAGCAGTATTCATTCATTCATATGTAGTCCGGTATCGGCTTTCTCCAATCCACAATAACACTAATATTTTATTTATTTATTTATTCATGATTGTATAAAATACTATAATCATAATACAATTATGACATTGGAGGAAAAACTAGACTGAGCCTGTACTATTTCTCTCCAAAAATTTTGATAAAATGTTAATGTTGTCCAAAAGATAAGGTTATCTAATCACACACTGCTTCGTCACTTGATTTTCGGTCCAAGAATGATGATTTAAAATTTTGAATTTGAAGGTTGATTTTATACTGTAAATAAATTACATAATGTATCTCAATAAATAAAAAACTTTAGAAATATAAGACTTATATATACTTTTAATAATATCATTATCGATTACAATGTTGGTAATAATTAACACTAGAGAATTGGATTTGATGTAATTAGGAATAATTTAATGCTTGTATTGTGCATCCTATAGTGTGGTCCACGTTATGATGGCAGTGGATAAAGATAGAAGAATAGCGATGCCGATTCTCTGCATTAATTAATTATATTTCTAAACTGTCAAAAACACATTGGCATCGTTGTGGACCTAGAAAAGGATGGTATCACCGGCTTTGTCGAATGATAGACTAGGATAGCAGAACCAAAGTTGATCAAATACTGTCATTATAACGTAGACAGCTCACTATAGGTAGACCTATGATGAGGTGGGGGATAGAATAGAGGGAGAGTGGTTGGTGGAGAGAGAGGAAGCATTGGATATGGCTTTGTGGAGAGGCAGACTAAGAGAAAGGAATGCCGACCCTATTTAAATGGGATAAGGAACAGGGAAGAAGAAGAAGAAGAAGAAGAAGAAGAAGAGAAGAAGAAGAAGAAGAAGAAGAAGAAGTAATGCTTGTATTATGCAGCAGTACACACACCTGTTCGGAATAAATGGGAAAAGAAAAGAAGAAGATGCATGGTGAAGAAGAAGTGGATACAGGAGGAGGAGGAGGAGAGGAGGAGGAGGAGGAGGAGGAGGAGGAGGAGGAGGAGGAGGAGGAGGAGGAGGAGAGAAGAAGAAGAAGAAGAAGAAGAAGAAGAAGAAGAAGAAGAAGAAGAAGAAGAAGAAGAAGAAGGAAATGAAGAAGAAGAGAAGAAGAGAAGAAGAAGAAGAAGAAGAAGAGAAGAAGAAGAAGAAGAAGAAGAAGAGAAGAAGAGAAGAAGAAGAAGAAGAAGAAGAAGAGAAGAAGAAGAAGAAGAAGAAGAAGAAAAGAAGAAGAAGAAGAGAAGAAGAAGAAGAGAAGAAGAAGAAGAAGAAGGAGAAGAAGAAGAAGAAGAAGAAGAAGAAGAAGAAGAAGAAGAAGAATTTCGTCGTTTGTCGATAACAAATGCGTATAAGAATAACAATAAGAATAACAAAGTTAATCATTATTTTACAGTTTTAAGTGATTAGTGACTGTTATTTTGTTATTCAATTTGGTTTGTAAACAATCTAAATTAGAACTTTTCTGTTTTTTAATATTTTGACTCAAAATAGGACCTGAATTCAAGTGTATAACCAACCTTCTTCAAATGTGAAACATAACCTACTTTTTGGACCAATTTATTATCTATATATATAAAAGCGAAATGGCACTCACTCACTGACTGACTCACTCACTCGCAGAACTAAAAATCTACCGGACCAAAAACGTTCAAATTTGGTAGGTATGTTCAGTTGGCCCTTTAGAGGCGCACTAAGAAATCTATTGGCAATATTTTAACTCTAAGGGTGGTTTTTAAGGGTTTAAAGTTCGTCTTTCAGCATGTATGTTCTTCTTATTCCAATATCTTAATTATAATAAATTGAAAGGTCCATACCATATGATAATATAGAACTATAATCTAGAGAGAGTACCTCTTCGAAACAGTTGTTAACTGGCAACTAAATTAATAATTTTGTCGGGTTGGCATTAAGTTGAGTTGACTTTGTTAGGTTGGCACCAAGTTGAAGATTGAAATAAATTTATCGCGGAAAAATTGATTGGGCAATGCTACTTCAATCAGAGCTACTCCTGGGAATACTAAATTACTAGCCGTCAGGCTCGCTTCGCTTGCCATATCCGTTTAGCCAGACGTTTAGTGTGGACCCCCGACTAAATCGTCCTTACATATGATCGTCCTACAAATGAAAAATGCAGGCGAGCGAAGCGAGCCTGCTGATCTCATTCTTGGACGATCCAGTCGGGGGTCCAGGGGGCGGAGCCCCCTTGCCAGACGGGTATGGCGGGCGAAGCGAGCCTGGCGGCTAGTAGTGTATGAATCAAAATTCGGAGAAGAAACAGTTTTGGGCTGTGCCTGTTAGTCCTTCCCCAATCAATTTGAAGAATTGTGTTCTGTTTTATCAATAAATAAATAACGAGCGAAGCTTAGTGCCCCAATATTGATAAGTAATATCATAGAGAAACAACAGCATAAGTAGATATCCCATGGTATAGGGCGTTTATGTCGCAACTTTTACTGTTATCCCAAGCCGATAGTTCACGTAGTTCTTTCCCATGCAGCTGTGTGACGCTGGTAGTCTCTCATATTGTGCCGTTCATACACTCTCATCCCAACAAAACAGTAAAAATTCACAATAATCGATAGTAATCGGCTTGAGATAACAGTAAAAGTTGCGACATAAACGCCCTATACCATGGGATATCTACTTACGCTATTGTTTCTCTATGTTAATATCCCATTACAAGGATCTCTCCTTGGATAACACATTTTTCGGTGAAATTGATGAGGTGGTTTAAATTTGACACTCCGTGGTTAATTAACTTCAGTGATCATATTGGGGCTTGATGAGATGGCCTTTGGCAGGTTTTAACCCCCATCCCCCGTCATTTACCACACTCGAAATTAGAAGTGACCCCTTAATCATGAACCTGTAATAATGATTAAATTAGATCAGGTTAATTAAACTGAAGAGGAAGTCATTAGGAGGGTTTTGATAGGTTTAGCTTCCTCCCACTGCTACCAACCCACAACGACGATTGGCCGTTGGATTTGATCATTATTATAATCGAGATTAGGTTGGCTGCCCTGCGGAGAACTGTTCTGGATATTATGACCTATCATCATAATTATAATTAGTGTCAGCTACAGGTATGATATTGGCCTCCACTCTTCACAACAAATTATATAGATTATCTCTGGGTGAATACTTTTGAAATTTGTGATCCAACTGAATATACTAATGTAATTCATGACGAGAAATTTCTGAACTATAATCTACTAGTAGTTCTTTGAACAGAAGACCTCGCGCTCAGTAAGTTACATTGACCTGTAGTTATGATTTCTCAAAAATTAATAAATAATTTATCAATTTAAAATGTCTAGAAAAAATCCTGAATAAACATAGAGCTGTCTGTCCTATCGTACCGTGACGTGTCGTCCCGGAATGTGAGTGTGAGCGATGTTATCAGGTCTGGCTGCAACTGTCTACAACGTTGATGAAGATATACATTTTCAAGATGTTAGATGTTTTTGAACGAGTAGTATTATAGTCCACTAGACAGCTGATTTATGATGAATAATTCTATCATAGAGAAACAATAGCGTAATTCATACTCACACTCACATTCTATACTATATATTATAATATTTCTCGTGAGATAAGCTGATTGATTACACAGCTGAACATACTGTCTCTTTCCCACACAGGCACACGCTTTTGTTATCGTCAAACGAAATCATCATTCTTCTTCTTCTTTTTCTTCTTCTTCTTCTCCTTCTCCTTTTCCTTCTCCTTCTCGTTCTCCTTCTCCTTCTCCTTCTCCTCCTCCTACTGCAAATATTGACAACAGGGTGAACAGCTAGATGGAAATTTGATGAGCACTACTATTCAAAAATTATTATTTCCTGGGCTGACAAATAATTTTTGAGTAGTAGCGCTCATCGAATTTCCATCAAACTGTTTACCCTGTTGTCAATATTTGCAGTAGCAGAAGTCTTCGGAGTGAAATACAGCATTTAATTTGAATTTTCGTTTAATAATAATAATTGAATCTATAAGGATTAAGTTATTAACATCTAGTTAATAACTTTGGTGTCAACCGAGATTCAGCTATCCTGTTTTTCAGCTCCTCAATACCACGTGCTAAGAGAGGAACATAAACAAGCAGCAAGTTCCAAGTTTTATCGTTTACATCAGCAATACAACAAAATACAAAACACGATTAATACGCCATAATAGAAAACACGATTTTTAAGGCTGTGCAAAGGCTAAAAATAATTTTTTTACTCGTGATATATTTCAAAGTTTTTCTATCTGTATATCATCAAACTATCAAAATGGAAAAGTATTCTCAGGAAATAGTTATTTGTGCAATAGTGCGCAAAGTGTCAGTTTGCTGCACCGAAAGAAACGTTTACGGAATGGTTTGTTGAGTGCAGCAGAGGAACTTTGCGCACGTATTTCACATTAAGTTTTTCCTACAGTTAGCATTGAATATGAAAAGTGTGTAATTATGGGTAAAATTGCCTGAAATGCATCAAATGTTTTTCTGTGTAATTTTATTATTGATAAAAACCTTAATCCTAAAATCCTAAAGTCCTCGTTGTCCTTGGTTATAATATATAATGAATAATAATTAGCGCGTTGTGCTTGGTTGCACCTCTGCTCACTATAGCAGCCACAGCAGTCACTGTTACCAACTTCATTTTGATTTTGCTGCACTGTTGCTCCATATAACCTACTAAGTATTTTGCGTTGCCATGTTGCAAATCTGGAGTGCAGAAAAATTTTTGCCGCACTAGAGCGGAAAAGTGATTCTTTGCGTTCTGTAATCAGTGCAGCAATGGCCACTTTTCAACGTAACTGTAGGAAAACATTTTTTTCCGATCATAACTTTTTGAGATATGAGCGACTGAAGTTTGAATTTTTGGGACAGAACATTTCAAATTCGGTACGATATAAATCCATAAGATTTAGAGGATGGATTTTTCATGGTATTGTTGATCTAGTAGAACAAAAATTTTCTGAAAATATCAGTTTTTGGAAAAGTTATTTAATTTACCAAAATTAACTAAACTAAAAAAGTTATTTTCGGTTATTTTTAGTTAATTGAACAACTCTCTTAAAAATTGATATTTCGAGAAAATGTTTGTCTTACTAGATCAACAATACCATGAAGAATCTATCCTCCAAATCTCATGGATTTATCTCTTACCGAATTTTAAATATTCTGTCCCAAAAGTTTAAACTTTAGGCACTCATATCTCAAAGAGAAATGATCGGAAAAAATATTTTCCTGAGAATACTTTTTCATTTTGATAGCTTGATGATCTACAAATAAAAAAACTTGAAAAATATCACCAGTAGAAAGTTTATTTCAAGCCTTTGCACAGCCTGAACGTTGTTTCTCCCTTAGCACTTGATATTGAGGAGCTAAAAACTAGGATAACTGACGCAGTAGCTCCAGTCCGAGGAGACATCTTGCGAACAGTCTGGGATGAATTTTGCTACCGTCTAGATGTCGTCCGAGTCTCAAAAGGAGGCCACATAGAACACTTATAATCATAAACTGGATACTTCTGTGAGTAATTTGATGTAAAATTGGTTAGTGGACACCATTTTTAAAATAAATATAACACTTCAAAATTGGGTCATTCTTTTTGAAACACTTGGTATTTTTCGTTTATCACTTTCAAACTATAGATTTCGTTAATCTCTGAATTTGGTAGAGAGTTAGTGGGAAGGATATTTTTCATATTCTTCAAACACAACATTACCACACCACAGCTAAGCGTCTGTAGTAAATTTGAACAATTTCTGTTCATTTGTTCTCGATAAATCTGAGAAAAAGCAAAAATCGCTGGAAAAACGCTAATTTCTGGCGTATCTTTGGCGTTATTCCAAATTCCTTCTAACACAACATTATTACACCCTAGCTCAGCTTCTGTACCAAGTTTGAACAATTTCTGTTCATTTGTTCTCGATAAATCTGAGAAAGCGCAAAAAACGCAGATTTTGGATGTATCTTTGGCGTTATCTCACATTCCTTCTAACACAACATTATTACATCCCAGCTAAGCTGCTGTACTAAATTTGAACATTTTCTATTCATTTGCTCTCGAAAAAGCTGAGAAAGCGCAAAAAACGCTGGAAAAACACAGATTTTGGCGTTATCTCAAATTCCTTCGAACACAACATTATTGCACCATAGCTTAGCTTCTGTACAAAATTTTATAACAATTTCTGTTCATTTTTTCTCGATAAATCTGAGAAAACTCTGGAATTTTGGGCGTATCTTTGGAAATTTTTCCAAATCCGTTCTTAGTGCGCCTCTATAGGGTCAACTGAACATACCTACCAAATTTTAACGTTTCTTGGTCTGGTAGATTTTTAGTTCTGCGAGTGAGTGAGTGAGTCAGTCAGTCAGTGAGTGCCATTTCGCTATTTTATATATAGATTTATTTATTCATTTATTTATTCGTGGACAGAATCACAAATCATATAAATATGATTAGGAAGGAACAACAGGCTTGGCCCAAATCTATTCCATTCCCAAATTTTAATAAATTAATAAAATGTTCAAAAAATAGGTTATGTTTCTACTGTAAAACGTTCAAGTTCAATTTTCGTCCAAAAATATATACAAGCTAAACATTTTGAATTCAGAGAAATTAAAACACCAAACTATATTCAAATATAACACTTAATATTGAATTAATGAAGTTATTTTATAAAATTTTGAACCCAAAAATTCACACAACTTCTCTCACTAAGCACAGCTGTAAATATCAATATTTATTGATATTGATATGATATTGATATTGATATTGATATTGATATTGATATTGATATGATATGATATTGATATTGATATTGATATTGATATTGATATTGATATTGATATTGATATTGATATTGATATTGATATTGATATTGATATTGATATTGATATTGATATTGATATTGATATTGATATTGATATTGATATTGATATTGATATGATATTGATATGATATTGATATTGAATTGATATTGATATTGATATTGATATTGATATTGATATTGATAATTGTAGAAATTACAAACATGTTTCAAAACCAATGGTGTCATCTGATATTCTTGACAAAGACCCAGTGCCGGTTGCACAACAGCCGGTTAAATTTTAACCGTGATTAGTTCCACGAGAACCAATCAGAGAAGCCGTCTTATCAAGAAGGCCTTCTCTGATTGGTTCTCGTGAAATTAACCACGGTTAAAATTTAACCGGAGAATTTAGATAAACTACTCAAGTAAAAGAAAAATCTGGTGTAGCGCACTCACACAACTTTCCTTGCCGTTATGAAAATTTATCACCTGACGCTAGTGTTCTCGCGCATCTAAAATCTACTATTCAAAGATATGAGACAGCTGGTGATAGGACAATAACCAATACTACTATTATAGTAGGTAGTTATAGTAGGTATTGCAATAACGCTAGAGACACACGAGGTCTGCTATCTCTTCAAAGTGAATGATTGATAGAACCAACATTTGCCAACAGTTTGCGATTTAATAATCACATTTTCTCGAATTTCATGCTTATTTTCAATTTTAGGTGAACATGTTACTGGACATCAATTGCAGAGATTTTCATGCTCAATCTTTTCCACTTGAAATTTTTTGATTGAATTGTATATGAAGGCTGCTAATAATTGAGAATCTAAAATCAAACTTTGCATAGATGAGGCGGAGCTCCTGAAAATTTTACAGATATAGGACTTGTTGCAGTTGGTAGAGCTTATCAATGACTATTTCAGATATGAATTTGACCAAAATCGTTGGAGCCGTTTTCGAGAAAATCGCGAAAACCCCTTTTTTTGACAACATTTTCGCCATTTTAGCCGCCATCTTGGATTGCATTTGATCGAAATTGTTAGTGTCGGATCCTTATAGTGTAAGGACTATACGTTCCAAATTTCAAGTCATTCCGTTAACTGGGAGATGAGATATCGTGTACACGGACGCACATACACTAAATAAATTTTATTATTGTATACTTGAATACTATTTTAATTAATGCAATTATTTTTTACAATAATGACAGAGTTCTGTATTTGAGGAATGGGATTGGAGAATAGAGAGAAACTACATGGATGAAGAGAGATGTGCTGAGTATCGTGGGGGTTGAAAGTATCCAGTTTCATTCATATTTAGGGCTGCTGCAGCCCTAAATTCAATTTTAAGTGCCGAGCCGAGCGTAGGTATTAATTTAAGTTAATTGGCACGGTGTGACATGCACTTTCGGCGTGATGGAGCTCCTCCCTAATTAGTACATAACATGATCCCCAACTCGTTTACTGAAAGCTGATGGCACAGCGAGTATTACAATTTTACAGAGAGAAAAAATTGGTAGCTGTGGATGTGAAAGAAGTTTTAGCCAAATTGATTGATTGATTGAGTACTTTATTTATGGAGATTACAATATATACTGGCTTATACACTTATATACAACTGGCCGTCAGGCTCGCTTTGCTCGCCATATACGTCTAGCCATGGGGCTCCGCCCCCTGGACCCCCGACTGGATCGTCCAAGAATGAGATCAGCAGGCTCGCTTCGCTCTCTGGAATTTTTCATTTGAGCATTTTTATCATATGTTAGGACGATCCAGTCGGGGGTCCAGACTAAACGGATATGGCAAGCGAAGCGAGCCTGACGGCTAGTAATATAATATTCCCAGGAATAGCTCTGATTGAAGTAGCAGTGCCCAATCAATTTTTCCGCGATAAATGCATTTCAATCTTCAACTTGGTGCCAACCTAACTAAGTCAACTCAACTTAATGCCAACCTGACAAAATTATTAATTTAGTTACCAGTTAACAACTGTTTCGAAGAGGTACTCTCTCTAGATTATATTCTATATTAACATTTTATGGTATGGACATTTTTCAATTATAATTAAGAGAATAAGAAGAATATACATGCTAGAAGACGAACTTTAAACCCTTAAAAACCACCCTTAGAGTTAAAATATTGTCAAAAGATTTCTTAGTGCGCCTTTAAAGGGCCAACTGAACATACCTACCAATTTGAACGTTTTTGGTCCTGCGAGAGATTTTTAGATTTTAGTTCTGCGAGTGAGTGAGTGAGTGAGTGAGTCAGTCAGTCAGTCAGTCAGTCAGTGAGTGATTGCCATTTCGCTTTTATATATATATATATATATATATATATATATATATAGATAGCTTACAATACAGCAAAATTATAGATGAATTTACATGATATGGACTAATAATATAATTATTGAACTGTATATGATATGAAAAAGCAATTTGTAATATAATAACTATAGATAATTATATTGTTATGCATCTACATAAATTGGCGGAGCTTTGGACATATCAATGTCCATTCTTCGGAAAGAATATTCAAAATATCCTTCCCACTAACTCTCTACCAAATTCAGAGATTAACGAAATCTATAGTTTGAAAGTGATAAACGAGGAACCGGGTGTTTCAAAAAGAATGACCCAATTTTAAAGAGTTATATTTATTTTAAAAGATGGTGCCCACTAACCAATTTTACATCAAGTTACTCACAGAAGTATCAAGTTTATGATCATAAGTGTTCTATCTTCCCTCCTTTTGAGGCTCGGACGACATCTAGACGGTAGCCAAATTCATCCCAGACTGTTCGCAAGATGTCTTCTCGGACTGTAGCTACTGTACTGCATCAGTTATCCTGGTTTTTAAATCCTCAATATCAAGTGCTAAGGGAGGAACAACGTTAAAAATCGTGTTTTCTATTTTGTCGTAATTTGCCGTATTAATCGTGTTTTGTATTTTGTTGACCGAGCGAAGTGAGGTCCAAGATTCAAGTCGACGGTTTGGCATTTCTCTTAATGTTTAAATGTTTAAATGTTTATATGTTGCGCATTTACGGCGAAACGCAGTGATAGATTTTCATGAAATTTGACAGGTATGTTCCTTTTAATTGCGCGTCGACGTATATACAAGGTTCTTGGAAATTTTGCATTTCTAGGATAATATAAAAGGAAAAAGGAGCCTCCTTCATACGCCAATATTAGAGTAAACATCAGACTATAGTTCATCATAAATCAGCTGTCTAGTGGACTATAATACTACCCGTTCAAAAACATCGAACATCTTGAAATTGTATCTTTCCATCAACGTTGTAGACAGTTGCAGCCAGACCTGATAACAGCGCTCACACTCACATTCCGGGACGACACGTCACGGTACGATAGGACAGAAAGCTCTATATTTACTCAGGATTTTTTCTAGACATTTTAAATTGATAAATTATTTATTAATTTTTGAGAAAACAACAACAGGTCAATGTAACTCACTGAGCTCGAGGTCTACTGTTCACAGAACTACTAGTAACAGCTGATTTCCATTTCTGTGTGGCCAGCTCACAAATCTTCCCACATACGGATCACATGTGAACTTTGAAGGACCGTAGGGAAAAGTACTGAAGTCGGATTATGAATTTGATAGGCAATAAACCTGGTCCTGAACATGACGAACACAACTAACAAAAATCATCAAATTCGGTGCACACATAAATAAGTTATTGAATGTCAAAATTTGAGGCTTGATTTACATTTATATTGATATAGACTAGACCTATTCTTCTAATTCTTTTCTATTTTCTCTGTTTCAGATGCATAGAGACTACATGCATTGACTAGCTGACTGCAGAGTTTTTCCGTTTGAATCCTTTCAACCTCCTTGAATCCAGTGACACGCCATGTCTGAATAACTATACTAGTGATATTGGTTATAATTATCCATCAGTTTCAGTGACACTATATCGGTTGAATCACTAGTTATAATCTAAACAATAACATTATAATAAAACCGGTTTTCAGTCTGATACTAAATCTGAACAATTAATAGTGATATTGGTTATAACTATCCATCAGTTTCAGTGACATTATATCGGTTGAATCAATAGTTATAATCCAAACAATAACATTATAATACAACCGGTTTTCAGTCTGATACTAAATCTGAACAATTAATAGTGATATTGTTTATGATTATCCATCAGTTTCAGTGACACTATATCGGTTGAATCACTAGTGATAATCCAAACAATCATAAATAAGATTATAATACAACCGTTTTTTAGTCTCAAACTAAATCTGAACTATAATTAGTGATATTGGATATGATTATCCATCAGTTTCAGTGACATTATATCGGTTGAATCACTAGTTATAATCTAAACAATAACATTATAATACAACCATTTTTCAGTCTCGTACTAAATCTGAACAATTAATAGTGATATTGTTTATGATTATCAATCAATTTCAGTGACATTATATCGGTTGAATCACTAGTTATAATCTAAACAATAACATTATAATACAACCGTTTTTCAGTCTCGTACCAAATCTGAACAATTAATATTGTTTATGATTATCCATCAGTTTCAGTGACATTATATCGGTTGAATCACTAGTTATAATCTAAACAATAACATTTATAATACAACAGTTTTTCCAGTCTCAAACTAAATCTGAACAATTACCAATAATATTGGTTATGATTATCCATCAGTCTCAGTGACATTACATTGGTTGAATCAAAAGTGATAATCCAAACAATCATCAACCACATTATAATACAACTATTTTCTATTGTCATACTATTGAATAATCTATTGATAAGTGGCAAGTGATAGAGAATAGAAAGCTAATGTTGATATAATATTCAAATAGTTGATCGAACTATATTCAAATAGAATATCCGAACAATCATAGGTAGCTTGAAATATAGGTGATTACCAGGGACGCTATTCATAGAATGATCTTCTTGTGACAAAGTATCTGAACATCATAATTCACACAGCTTCTTAACAGTTTCAAGTAATATATCCAATCAACAACAGTTACAGGTGATAGAATTCCTAGATAATCACTGAACTATTTCCAAACATATTCCAGTGAAATTATAGCCTGGATTGATATCTTCAAACATATGCATATCCTAGGAAACTAACTACAATATTAATAAAATTTATACTGAACAAGTAGCGTTCTGGAAAATATATAATTTGTTACCAGTATGAACACACCCAGACAATTTCTATAGTGATATATAACTCAATTACAACTCGTAAATCAGATTTAAATAACTTAAATTTTACTTAAATTTATTTTTTTTATTTATAAAAAATTGGTGAGCTATAGAATCTACACACAACTCAATTAAAAGAGAAATAAAAAAATACTACAGTAGAAAGCTTGAGAAAGTAGTATATGAATTAGATTACGAGACAGTTTGTCTATATGTTAACGTGAAATTCATCACTGTAGATCATATCTTGAAACTATTTCAAGTATTGAAATAATATTTACTATAGTTGAATCCACAATTATTGAGAAACTGTTCCAATAATAAGCGTTGAAATAACATTGAGGAGCTCACAGAAAGTGATATTCGGAATTTAGATTACAAGACAGTTTGTCGGTATGTTAACGTGGAATTCATCACTGAAGATCATATCTTGACATTATTTCAAGTATTAGAATAATATTTACGATAAAATTATCCATAATTGAGAAGTTCTGAGACTTTTTGCATTAAAAAAGCAATATTGAAAGTGATAAACCGTAACTAGAAGTGATAAAGTTGGAGCCTATCAAATTAGATTAACATAATCTAAGATTGAACAATTTTAACTTGGACTATCTAAAGATTAGTGACATCTCAAAACCTCTAACAGTGACCTCTGGGAGTGATTTGGTTTGAGGGTTTCAAAACAAATTAACTTGAACTGAGATTACACAACTTTATCAAAAAGTGGTGAAAAGTTATGTCAACTAGAATCAACTAGAGTCAACTAGTCAAGTGATATAGTTGGGGCATTTCGAATCAAGTTAACTTGAACTGAGATTATACAACTCTATCAAAAAACTAGTGACATCTCAAAACCTCTAGAAGTGATAGAGTTGGGGCCTATTAAATCAAATTAACTTAAACTAAGATAAACAACTTGAAAAAAACTATTGAAAAATTACAACCCAACTGGAAGTGATATAGTTAGGGTCAATATCAAATGAAATTAACTCCTACTAATATGAACAACTTTATAAAAAACTAGTGACATCTCAACACCTCTATCATTGACCTCTAGAAGAGATATAGTTAGGGCATATCAAATCAAATCAACTCCAACTAATATAAACAACTTTATGAAAAATTAGTGACATCTTAAAACCTCTAGAAGTGATCGAGTTAGGACCTTCCAAATCAAATAAACTCCTACTAAGATAAACAATTTTATCAAAACTTAGTGACATCTCAAAACCTCTATCAGTGACTCGTTTAGTGTAGTGACACACCTGTTCAACATGACTCCGGAAGTGTCTCCCATCGCTCTGGGAGTTGCAGTACTGTTGCTGTTGTCACAGTGTAACAGTTGGCAGGTCGCAGCTGAGACAACAAATCTGGAAAAACTTTCTGAAGGTAAGATTTTCTGCCACTTTTTCAAGATGCATGCTCTAAATACTAGTGGACTGGGTAAGAGTTATATCATAGAGAAACAATAGCGTAAGTAGATATCCTATGGTATAGGGCATTTATGTCGCAACATTTACTGTTATCTCAAGCCGATTACTGTCGATTATTGTCGATATTTACTGTTTTGACCGGGTAAGAGTGTATGAACGGCACAATATGAGAGACTACCAGCGTCATAAAGCTTCACAGGAAAGAACTACGTGGACTATCGGCCAGCACAATATGAGAGACTACTAGTGTCATAAAGCTTCACAGGAAAGAAATACATGGACCACAGCTTGAGATAACAGTAATAGCTACGACATAAACGCCCTATACCATGGGATATCTACTTATGCTATTGTTTCTCTACGGTTATATGCTAACACTATACTACGTTTAACCATAGAGAAACAATAGTATAAGTAGATATGCCATGGTATAGGGCGTTTGGGTCGCAACTTTTTCTGTTATATCAAACCGATTACTGTCGATTATTGTCGATTTTTACTGTTTTGTTGGGGTAAGAGTGTATCCACAGCATAATATGAGAGACTACCAGCTTCACAGGAAAGAACTACGTGGACCACAGCTTGAGATAACAGTAAGAGCTGCGATATAAATGCCCTATAACATGGGATATCTACTTATGCTATTGTTCCTCTATGGTTATATGATAACACTATACTACGTTTAACCATAGAGAAACAATAGCATAAGTAGATATGACATGGTATAGGGCGTTTAGGTCGCAACTTTTTCTGTTATATCAAACCGATTACTGTCGATTATTGTCGATTTTTACTGTTTTGTTGGGGTGAGAGTGTACCCACGGCACAATATGAGAGACTACCAGCGTCATAAAGCTTCACAGGAAAGAACTACGTGGACTATCAGCTTGAGATAACAGTAAACGTTGCGACATAAACGCCCTATACCATGGGATATCTACTTATGCTATTGTTTCTCTATGGTTATATGATAACACTATACTACGTTTAACCATAGAGAAACAATAGCATAAGTAGATATGACATGGTATAGGGCGTTTAGGTCGGAACTTTTACTGTTATCTCAAGCCGATTACTGTCGATTTTTACTGTTTTGACCGGGTAAGAGTGTATGAACGGCACAGTATGAGAGACTACCAGCGTCATAAAGCTTCACAGGAAAGAACTACGTGAATATCGGCTTGAGATAACAGTAATAGCTACGACATAAACGCCGTATACCATGGGATATCTACTTATGCTATTGTTTCTCTATGGTTATATGCTAACACTATACTACGTTTAACCATAGAGGAACAATAGTATAAGTAGATATGCCATGGTATAGGCGTTTATGTTGCAACTTTTACTGTTATCTCAAGCCGATTATTGACGATTTTTACTGTTTTTACTGGGTAAGAGTGTATGAACGGTACAATATGAGAGACTACCAGTGTCATAAAGCTTCACAGGAAAGAACTACGTGGACTATCGGCTTGAGATAACAGTAAACGTTGCGACATAAACGCCCTATACCATGGGATATCTACTTATGCTATTGTTCCTCTATGGTTATATGATAACACTATACTACGTTTAACCATAGAGAAACAATAGCATAAGTAGATATGACATGGTATAGGGCGTTTAGGTCGGAACTTTTACTGTTATCTCAAGCCGATTACTGTCGATTTTTACTGTTTTGACCGGGTAAGAGTGTATGAACGGCACAGTATGAGAGACTACCAGCGTCATAAAGCTTCACAGGAAAGAACTACGTGGAAGATCAGCTCGAGATAACAGTAAACGTTGCGACATAAATGCCCTATACCATGATATCTACTTATGCTATTGTTTCTCTATTGTTATATGCTAACACTATACTACGTTTAACCATAGAGAAACAATAGCATAAGTAGATATGCCATGATATAGGGCGTTCATGTTAGCATATAACCATACAGAAACAATAGCATAAGTAGATATGCCATGGTATAGGGCGTTTATGTCGCAACTTTTACTGTTATCTCAAGCCGATTATTGACGATTTTTACTGTTTTTACCGGGTAAGAGTGTATGAACGGTACAATATGAGAGACTACCAGTGTCATAAAGCTTCACAGGAAAGAACTATGTGACTATCGGCTTGAGATAACAGTAATAGCTACGACATAAACGCCGTATACCATGGGATATCTACTTATGCTATTGTTTCTCTATGGTTATATGCTAACACTATACTACGTTTAACCATAGAGGAACAATAGTATAAGTAGATATGCCATGGTATAGGGCGTTTATGTTGCAACTTTTACTGTTATCTCAAGCCGATTATTGACGATTTTTACTGTTTTTACTGGGTAAGAGTGTATGAACGGTACAATATGAGAGACTACCAGTGTCATAAAGCTTCACAGGAAAGAACTACGTGGACTATCGGCTTGAGATAACAGTAATAGCTATGACATAAACGCCGTATACCATGGGATATCTACTTACGCTATTGTTTCTCTATGGTTATATGCTAACACTATACTACGTTTAACCATAGAGAAACAATAGCATAAGTAGATATGCCATGGTATAGGGCGTTCATGTCGCAACTTTTACTGTTATCTCAGCCGATTATTGACGATTTTTACTGTTTTTACCGGGTAAGAGTGTATGAACGGTACAATATGAGAGACTACCAGCGTCACACAGCTTCACAGGAAAGAACTACGTGATTATCGGCTTGAGATAACAGTAATAGCTACGACATAACGCCCTATACCATGGCATATCTACTTATGCTATTGTTTCTCTATGGTTTAACGCTAAACCATGTTTACTTGTGGATGTGATTGCATGTTTTATCATAATGATTGTGTTTCATGAATGTGTTTCAAACAAACAGTTGAGATTCTCCGTTCAAACCGAGTATCTGCCTACGGATCAAAATACTCTTCATTTATTGAAAATATCACATTAATTTGAAATTTCATTAGTTTAAAATCTACCCAATGTGAGATCCTCACCCTGTCGTGTTCGACGACAGCATTTACGCACAAACGAAACCCCAGCTGGTCTGTCCTGTCCTGTCATGTCGGCAAGATATCTCTTTAAAAATTCTGGTGTGGCGCACTCACACAACTTTCTTTGCCGTTATGAAAATTGATCACCTGACGATAGTGTTCACGCGCATCTCAAGTCTACTATTCAAGATCTGAGCCAGCTGCTGACAGGACAATAATGCTGGAAGACACAGCACGAATCTGCTATCTCTTCATAGTGAATGATTTAATAGAATCAACAGTTGCCAACATTTTGCAATTGAATAATCACATTTTCTCGAATTTCAAGCTTATTTTCGATTTTAGATGAAAATGTCACTGAACATTAATTGTGGAGATTCTCATGCTCAATCTCTTCTACTCGAATTTTCTTTATTCGAATTGTATCTGAAGCCTGATAATAGGGTGTCTAAAATCAAACTTGCATAGATGGGGCGCAGCTCCTGAATTTTTACAGATTTGGGTCTTGTGGCAGTTGATAGGGCTCATCAATGACCATTTTAGGTATGGATTTGGCATTTTAGCCGCCATCTTGGATTGAATTTGATCGAAATTGTTCGTGTCGGATACTTATATTGTAAGGATTTTAAGTTCCAAATTTCAAGTTATTTCGTTGATTGGGAGATGAGATATCGTGTTCACATACACACACACACACACACACACACACATTTTGGATTGAAAGTTAAAAATGGCCGCCATTTTGAAATTTCAAATTGGACGAAGTTGAATATTTTTACTTTCCTTGCCCTATTATCATAGGTGAGGAAAGTATTGCTTTCCAAAAAAAAATTAAAGTACCCTAATTTCAAGTTATCTATACGTTTCAAGGTGCCCTGAATCCAAAAACATGATTTTTGCTACAGTTCATCTCTCTCATTTTAACATAGCTACCGATTTTTATAGCGATCGGTTGAACAACTTTGAAGATAAATCTTATTTTGTAAAAAATACAAAATGGCGAGTATCTTGTGAATGAAGCGTTTCAGGGAGAAAAATATTCTACATTTTCAATCTATTTTCTGTATAGGGCTACTTTCATAGCAATAGAAAGAAAAATAAAAATCTTAGTACCTTTTTTCTTTCTATTTCTACATTTTCTCTTTGTTTTGACCCATAGAACCTATTCCCGAAGTTTGGCACTTGAATTTCGGGACACTGTACATAGACGTGCAATTCAAAAAGGATCATTCCTGTCCAATTTCATGAGAATCTATTGCCGCGTTTAACCTATTGCAGCGTTTCGCCGTAAAAAACGGAACATATAAACATAAATATCAACATGAATAGAGACATAAATTAATATAAACATAAATTGAAATGCAAAACCATCAACAAAATCTGGAACCTCACTTCGCTCGGTCAATTAATAAGTTCTCATTAATAATCAGCAGTGGACAACATTCATCAACTCATACTTGACAACGTTGCACCAATCTGATACAATTTCCATCAGACTATTTTCGTGCGCATCTCAAGTCTACTATTCAAAGATCTGAGCCAGCTGCTGACAGGACAATAATGCTGGAGACACAGCACGAATCTGCTATCTCTTCATAGTGGATGATTTAATAGAATCAACAGTTGCTAACACTTTGCAATTGAATAATCACATTTTCTCGAATTTCAAGCTTATTTTCGATTTTAGATGAGAATGTCACTGAACATTAATTGTGGAGATTCTCATGCTCAATCTCTTCTACTCGAATTTTCTTTATTCGAATTGTATCTGAAGCCTGATAATAGGGTGTCTAAAATCAAACTTGCATAGATGGGGCGCAGCTCCTGAATTTTTACAGATTTGGTCTTGTGGCAGTTGATAGGGCTCATCAATGACCATTTTAGGTATGGATTTGGCATTTTAGCCGCCATCTTGGATTGAATTTGATCGAAATTGTTCGTGTCGGATACTTATATTGTAAGGATATTAAGTTCCAAATTTCAAGTTATTTCGTTGATTGGGAGATGATATATCATGTACACATACACACACACACACATTTTGGATGGAAAGTTGAAAATGGCCGCCATTTTGAAATTTCAAATTGGACGAAGTTGAATATTTTTACTTTCCTTGCCCTATTATCATAGGTGAGGAAAGTATTGCTTTCCAAAAAAAAATTAAAGTACCCTAATTTCAAGTTTTCTATACGTTTCAAGGTCCCCTGAGTCCAAAAAACATGATCTTTTCTACAGTTCATCTCTCTCATTTGAAAATACCTACCGATTTTTATAGCGATCGGTTGAAAAAATTTGAAGATAAAACTTATTTTGTAAAAAATACAAAATGACAAATATCTTGTGAATGAAGCGTTTCAGGGAGAAAAATATTCTACATTTTCTCTTTGTTTTGACCCATAGAACCTGTTCCCGAAGTTTGGCACTTTAATTTTGGGACACTGTACATAGACGTGCAATTCAAAAAGGATCATTCCTGTCCAATTTCATGAGAATCTATTGCCGCGTTTAACCTATTGCAGCGTTTCGCCGTAAAAATCGGAACATATAAACATAAATATCAACATGAATAGAGACATAAATTAATATAAACATAAATTGAAATGCAAAACCATCAACAAAATCTGGAACCTCACTTCGCTCGGTCAATTAATAAGTTCTCATTAATAATCAGCAGTGGACAACATTCATCAACTCATACTTGACAACGTTGCACCAATCTGATACAATTTCCATCAGACTATTTTCGTGCGGTTGATTAAAGTCATCACATGTTGAAATTAAAATCAAAATGACGGTAGGCCCGTGATGATTATGATGATGATAATGAAATTTTGGACAAAGCTCAAAAAGAATCGGAAAGAAGGAGAATTTATCTAGGAGAGAGATGGTGTGAGAGAGAGAGAGAGTGAGAGAGTGAGCGGAGCTGTGAGGGCTTGATGACGTCATGACAATGCTGTTTATAGCGAACACGAAAACTATGGAGTATTTAGAATACTTCTACTGCAGTGAATATTGGTAACTATAGTGAGGTCCACGTTATAATGACAGTTTTGCTCAACTTTTGAATTGCTATCCTTGTCTATCATTCGACAAAGCCGGTGGTACTATCCTTTTCTAGGTCCACAACCATGCCAATTTTTGTTTTTCACAGTGTAGAAACATAATTAATTAATGCAGAGAATTGACATCGCTATTATCCACTGTCATTATAACGTGCACCTCACTATAGATAAGTATTGTCAAGGAGGGAAATTCAATGAATGCTTCTCTATGAAAAAGTAAATTTTTTACATGAAATGTAGACTACATTTTTGTAGATCAGCATTTATTTAATCCCTCTTTGCCATTATTTATTTAGTTGCCAAAATTCACTGCAGTTGAAGTCTTATATTATGTGGCATTAATTAGTGAATTCGTTCAATAAATAATAACAATAATACATTTTGTGTAGTTGAGAAGTTGATATTGTGGTAATTATTCATATTGAATGAAAAAGACTAAGATATTGTCAAAAAAACCTGATTTAGATTATTGATAATTAGAAAGACCGGTTTCGGTTATTACACCATTGTCAATCTCTGATAAACTAAAACTAAATACAGGAGCAGCAGAATTTATACTAGTAGGCGAGTACTGCTATTGGTCGAGGGCATGAACGCCTGCCATTGGCCTAGCTAGACAGTCTCCTTCCACTCAACGTTGTGACAAAATGTCGGCTTAAGCAACAGAATCGCCATGATAGTAAAATTTACTTTCAGTACAAATCTACTTTCTTGGTTCTTATTTTG
>NC_052512.1:41226572-41244072 GCF_014356525.2 Nilaparvata lugens
AAATGATAAAAATTTGTAAAGTATTGTTGTACAGTTTATATTTTGTATACAGCCCAAAGGCAAAGAAATTATGAAAGATGTAACATAAGTAATAATTTAATAGTTTGGTACAATCTATTTGAGCCTTGAATGGCAGAGGAACAGAATATTTAAATTTTATGTAAATTTGGAAATCGGAAATGAAAATTGTAAAAATGAGAGAGGAGAACCACCACTCACCTGCCAACTACCACCATGAGAGATCACCAAAAATTATAGAGCACAATACCTTACTGTACCTTTTAATAATTTAAAGTTAAATTGAATTACTAAATTTTCTCATAAGACTTTGTGATGCTAATGTAAAGCAAAAGTCATTTTTGAATAATTTTATAACCCCTTGGAAGAGATGACTCTGGCTACAATAATCCCGGACCACTAGGAGTTTGGGTCGACACCAGCAGCTCATAGAAAATTCCGGCACATGAGTGAAAAATATTGAAATAGTGTTAGGGCGCCCTCATTGCTTCGAAATTGAATAAGAATCAAAGCTAGATCGTCGAAAGGGTTTTTTATAAATCAAGAATTTGGTAAAAATACTTGCGCAAGTAAAGATAGTATAAAAGGTATTTTATTAGATAATAATGAATCAGTCCATATATCAAATGATCCATCGATCAAAGAATACTAAGATCTAGGCTGTTAATACATTATTCATATGATCATTAATTTCTACAATGTAATTTGCAATAATTTAATGTGGCTCTGATTCACTGGATGAATTGATCTATCTATTCCATCAGGTGCTGAATCTCGCACCCTGAGATAAAAAATATATTTATTACAAAGAAATCTATTAGAAACTATAGAATTCAATATATATATATTTGATTACTAGTTTGTCAATTTATCATGCTGACTTAAGAAATGTAGATTCTATATAGAATCGTCCAAGTTGACAAGTATCAGCAAGCTGATATCGAAGCTGCATGCAAATAAATGCATATGATCATAAAATGAAAGCACATGGTAGCGTTTCGTGCTATAGAACTTGAAGAATAGTATTGGCCTGTGATATTTTATTGATTTCGATAATTGTTTTGTCTTATATTCTATATTTCTGTTGCTCTATATATTTTGCTCTGATTTATTTTTGAGATATTTGTTAATATATGTATCAAATTTTTTATGGTGTATGATTATTTTTTATTCGTCTATACTGTAGGCTAAAGCTTTTATATATTTTTTTAATAAATTATCAGTATTATTGTGGAAGCTCATATCTGGGCCTATAACGATTTTTTTGAGACTATACCCTAGTAAAAACCACGACCTGATTTTTATAATTATTAAAAAATTTTCATGCTCTACCGATTGATGCCAAGCAGGAGGCTAATTGTTATTTAATTATAAAAAATAATGTGACAATGTGTATGTGTATGTGTATGTGTATGTGTGCCTGCGTGCGTGCGTGCGTGCATGCGCGGTGTGTGTGTGTGTGTGGTGTGTGTGGTGTGTGTGTGTGTGTGTATGAGTGTATGTGAGTCTGTGTACACGATATCTCATCTCCCGATTAACGGAATGACTTGTAATTTGGAACGTGAGGTCCTTACAATATAAGGATCCGACACAAACCATTTCGATCAAATGCGATTCAAGATGGTGGCTAAAATGGCGAAAATGTTGTCAAAAACAAGGTTTTCCGCGATTTTCTCAGAAACGGCTTCAACAATTATGATCAAATTCATACCTGGAATAGTCATTCATAAGCTCTATCAACTACAACAAGTCCTATATCTGTAAAAATTTCAGGAGCTCCACCCCATCTTTGCAAAGTTTGATTTTAGATTCTCAATTATAAGCCTTCAAATACAATTTAAACAAAAAAAAATCAATTGGAAAAGATTAAGCATGAAAATCTCTGCATGATTCTGTGGTGAATTGGCAAGCTGCGGGAGCCCCACACCGGACTTCTCTTCTGAGCACTATGTCCAAGTCCTCGGGCACCTGGTGTCTTCCTGGGGCCCAGATCGATCTTGGAGTTTTCGCAAAGGCATTCCCTAGACTTTCTTGAGGTTCTCCTGTGATTCCGGGGTGAATCGGCAAGCTGTGGGAGCCCACGCTCTGGACTTCTCTTCTGAGCACTAAGTCCACGTCCTCAGGCACCGGGTGTCTTCCTGGGGCCCGGATCGATCTTGGAGTTCTCGCAAAGGCTTTCCCTCGCCTTTCTCGAGGTCCTCTTGTGATTCGAGGTTCCGGCAATGATGTACCAAGATGTAGTCAGGTTTTAACCAAAACCTGGCATGTCACTACTGGTTTTAACAGGCAGGTTGATGCCCAAACTTGTTGAAAAAGTTGAAAAACACTCGTCCAAGTGTGTGTTGAACTGCAGAGCTTCCAGAGTCTGAGATTAACCACCCTTAACCTCAGACACAACTCCTGATCAACGATGGATTCAGAGTACACTCAAAGCACAAGATGTACTATGTTGCTAGTTGCGCGCTGCTTCCTTCACTCTCTCTGTCAACCGCTCGCACTGGACACCTGAACTAGACTGACTGCCTACCAGCCTTTCACGAGCCTCCCTCAGTGGCCGAGATGGACGGGAGTAGGGATGCGCATCACCACTGAGTGGTAGCCCAGCAGCTGGGCTGCTTGTTGACCTCTGTGATTCCATCAGAAATAACCGAGCATCTTATAACAAGCCCTAAACTCAATTCCCCTCATTAGTTACGATATACATTGTGACAATGGCAAGGAAAGTTGTGAGTGTGCCACACCAGATTTTAGAAATTGTATCTTCCCATAAGCAACAGATGCTTCCCCATGGATATCACTTGGTTATCACTTAATATTACTTTATTGACGTCATTGGACTGTTGGAAAAATTTCTGTGATGCCAACCTACCCACTAGAGAATTATAGAGATATGATAGACTTTAGACTATGACTCATCCAGGACCTCCTAAATACCGGACCTGAGCGTACAAACAAGATGGCCGCCATAGTTGGTTGACTAAGTTACTGCCATAAGCTGGGTTTCAGCTCTCTCTAATAACTCATTACTGTTCAAAATTATTTCTAAGAATTTGAATAAGGTTATTATTGAAGAAGTAATTATTTGATAGGATTACTAGACTTTATTTATTCTCATGCACAATTATCGTTACTGTATTTTATTGTAGCCTAAGAGCTCACTGTTCTCAATTTTTGCGACTTTGCTTGCTTGGGCAACCGATTATTATTCTTCATGTTGCAGTAATTAATTGAAAATATATTGCCCAATACCTTTACACATGATTCAATTGTGTTATAAGGAGGATGATTTGGAAAAATTGTAGGGCAGGCACCATCACATAGTTTTACTTTTTTCTCAGAGCAGTCACATAAGAACCATCATCACACAAAAACTTGTCTTCTTTAATAATGTCTGATGCTCTAAAATGATTGATTCACACATCCGAATTGTTATGACTTTATAATCTTCCCTATGGATACACCTTTTCCTCAGCTCTTTTATTGGGAAAAGTGAATATTATCATTAAGAGGGTTTTTCTATAATAGTTCGATTTATGCCCAGGGACAATACAATTTCTAGGCATGTTCAATAACTGTTCATAGGCCTACTCATTGTAGCATGTTGTTGTATAAAGCTAATGAACCAAATGTAATCTGCGGTTGAATATCATAAAATTGTTGTTGATTAAAACACTTTGAACACTGAATACACTTCGAATACTCAACACTCACTATACATTTTGAATTCTCAAAACTTTACCATTCACAAATTGAATTCATTCAAAACTTACTGAATACTTTAACACTTTGAATACTAGAAAAACCTTATTCGAATCTCTATTACTTCCTTAAAAATCAATATTATAGAATGATATGATATATGTGATTACCACATTGCATTTGTTCCATTTATAAAATGATAATTGATCAATTATAAAATTCGCAAATATTATAAGCAAGTGAAATTTGTAAACAAACTTCACTTAACTACAACTTATTACTAAAAACTGATGACAGAATATCAGTGTCAGCTAAGTTGAGACTCCACCAACTCTCGGCGCCATTTGACCTAGATTTTCATACAGACGCAGGTATTTAGGAGGTCCTGGCTCAACTCATACTTAGCTGAGCTCATACTCATACTCATATTACCATAGGTAAGTAGGTATAAGCTGACAGTTTGAAGCCACTTTTTTGCTTGAAACCACTGAATATTCTTTTGGTGACTTAATAGTGTGTTTAAAATCACCTTCACTATCAATATTGATAATTTTAAGCTGAATTTCGCCATTATTGGCAAATGTTACCTTTGTTACTACGAACCAATCAAATGGATAAAATTCATAACCCCAATCGGCTAGTGGATTTGTCTCTACAGAGAACTCATTGAAACTTCTCCAATCAAAATAGTGAGATATTGTGAACTTATCAGCTTGACTGTTTGGAGAGAAGTGACGCGCGTGCTACGCCCCCCTCTTGCTGAATTTTCCCAGAGAAGTTTGCGTGTGCTACGCCCCCCTGTGGCTGAATGTTTCCCCCTTCCCAAATTCCTTAGATAAGAGTGTACGCCTTCATATAACTCCTACATAAAAAACTGTTACATTCAGTTAATCATCATAGATGCATGAAAAAAATGTATAATGACTCTTATTCATCATCTTGAAGTAGCATGTGTTTGTGTTATCAAGAAAACCATTAAAGTTCACTGTACTTCAAATTCAAATTCCTCCCTCATATGCCAAGTGTTATCCTTTCACAAGATTTTATGTTTTCGGAGACAACACAAAGCCTTTATATTGTGCTAACCCCATTTTTGTTGTTATCATTTCTGCAACCTGATTTTCGGAAAGGTTATGTTGTTTAGCTTCTATCCAATTCATATTAAAACTAACGCGTCCATACCCACTGACAATATCATAAGCTATCTTATGGAAAAATAAATAAATATAATCTATGAATGCAGCCGAACATTGCAGTCTCATAACAGACCCCTCTTCCAAATTTTTAATTGTGTCAGCTATTTCATCACGAACGCTTTTCACAGCGACTTCCATCTCGTTTTTATTAATAAAATCTCCTATATCATTTTTAGTTGCATACTTGTCTGCAATTTGATTAATCAGAATAGCAATAGCATCTTTTGTAATGAATTGTTCAATACCATCCATAATATTAGCTTTTATTGCACTCGCCATTTCAGATAATAGTTTTCCAAACTCTTCCTTTGTTGATAAAGAACTAGTCAATTTCTGCAAAGTGGATTCCAAATATTGCTTATCAATTGGTGATGGCTGTGTTTCATTTACTTTAGTAAAAATTTCTGTACCAAGCTGTTTTAATTTAGTATTGAGGTAGTTTCTGTCCAAGACCTCCAAATTCTTAATTTTATCTGATATGGCTTTTAATTTCTCATCTAAATAACCTTTATCAACTTTATTGTTGTTAATACTGATCAACTTGGATGAAAAGCTGTCTGTTAAAGTTTTCACTTCTCCTAGAGTGGATTCTAAAGTTAGAGCTCTCTCTGCAATAGCTTTATCAATATTGGCACTAAAATTTTGTAATGAACTTAGAATATGTTCTCTTTCAATTATGCTCACACTTATATTCTTAGTATTTTCCGAAACAAGTTTGGTTATTAGTGAATCTAAATAAAATTTCACAGCTTCGCTGATTCCTTGCTGATTTATCGATTCAATTATTTTCTGTGTTATCAAGTCAATATCGCACGTAAGATTAGCACTACTAGGTGTATCAATCCAACTGAATCGATGCAAAGTCATTGTAACACTAAACAATTAGTTTTGCTTCTTTTAGCTCTTCAATTATAGACGCGATCTCAACATCATGTCCAGTGTTGCCAGAAGCTTTTGAGGAATATAGTGAATTTAATCTTTCCACTAATTTGTCAAAATTATCAAAGTATTGATAAATTCTATCATGAGAATTATTTTTTGCAAATTTCAATAAACCCCATCCCTTCTTTTCACTAATTTTTCTACTGAGAAATAATTTCTGAATCATTTGCAATTTAATTCCCTGATTACGTTCAACATACCCTCTTCGATCTAAATGTATGCCGGTAAGTGTTAAGATTTTTTTATACTTATCCAGATCTCTCTGATTATAAAGATTCGAATTCGGCCTCGAACTGAATAATACTCAATGGTAACTCAAGTAAACCATGTGTTATACGAAATATGTCATTATCAATATCTATATAGCCGTTATCGAATATTACTTGCTGATCTCCATTATAATACACATCATCTTTAGAATTGTATGAAATTCCATAACTAATTGAATTATTCAATTTTTCCGCATGAAACGTTTTTGGTTTTGGCATGAAACGTTAGAACCAAGTAAACTGTTTTCAAATTTAATTGAGCTTAAAAGATTCTCTGTTGAACTCCCATAGCTTTTATCATAACTTGGCTCCTCCTCCTCCTCCTCATCATCGATCTCCATGCTCTCTTCTTCCTCTTTTACTTCTTCCTTTTTTGGTGTAAAACCATGATTAGAGTGGAAACTAGATTTGGTTTTTCCCAGTTCAATCATGGGCTCTACCAACAGTGAGCATTTTCCTATTGTATTCCGCCAATTGTTTTTAAGAATTAAGTAAGCTTTTATGTTTGTCACTGATTACTTTTCTCAATTTCTCAATCTTATCGATTAAACCGACACTCTTGCTATTTAGTTCTCTCCTGCGTGTTTTAGACAACATGACTGTACAAAGAATTAATCTCCACTGAATGGTAAGAAACGTATCAAGTGAATCTCGGTACTTACCGCTATTAATTCCGCACTCGGTCATAATAGTTACAAAATTATGAGGTTTACAATTCCAAACTTTATGGCAAAGTTTACTTTATAAGAAATATCTCCTCCAACATGATCTCTGTGAATTAATTTGAGACTCAATAAATATATCTTGAAGATTATAATCATATTCACATTGTCCCTAGTGAAATGTTTCTGTGTAGCTCCATAACTCCGAATTAAATATTCTGTGTCAATATTACAATGTCCGCCCATAGTAGAATATTCTCTTATTTGAGGTACATGATTAAGTTGTAAATCGTCAAATATAACTAAAGAATATTCTGATATTTTGCTCAGATGTGGTATAGATTCAGAATTGTTGTTTATATGAAATTCAATATCCTTAATGTTGGAAAAAACGTTTTTGAAAAAATATATTTATCTTGATACTCACTCTTGGTATGCAAGTATATAGTTTTAAATCTCAACCCATTATTTGAAAAAAATAAATTAAATAGCAAATTGGTCTTACCACACCCTGAAGACCCTATCATAAGGATCCTTGCATTATGAGGTAAAAACTTACTGTTTTTACACCACGCTGGGGTTTTTTTCTGTCTTATAATCTTGTCGAAATTCACTATCGGGATATTACTCATGTTAGACACATGTACAGCATGTGATCTGATAAGGAACTAATCATTTTTTGTAAGTTATCAATGTTGTTGTTATCAAAGGGGGAGTGTCAGTCACCACATGGCTCTCAGAGTGTGGGTGTGTATGGGTTATCACATCGGAATGCAGTCGACACGTGTTGGCTGCCACTCCCCCTTTTACAGCAATGCACTAGCGAACTGATAGAAGTTTCTCACTTCAATATATCATTCCCTCTCTCTCCCTCTCCCTCTTACGAGAATGCAAACAACACAGGATAGAAGTATCTGCCCTCTCTCTCCCACACCCTCTTTTATGGCCTTGCTTCTCCTTATCTATGGCATGCTCAAAGATTTTCTAAAGCAAATTACGAAAATGAAACTACAGATTGAAATGAAACTAAGAAGCATTTTTTGATAAAGATGTATTATATCTACACCAAATCTTCATGACATTTACAGTAAATGCAATATATTACAACATGATATTACAATAGATAATTTTAATCTAATAGTTGACTTCTACTAATATAACTGGGTGTTGAAAATCCAATCCACTCAACAAGCAATCCTTTTTTATCATGCTTCAATGTTTTTTCAATCAGATATACTTGTCTCTCCGATTCGTTTAATTGTGTTTTTTTAATTTCTTCTCCGTAAAACCTACCACTAATTACTTCTCCGTTTAGATCTCACAAGCTGTACGTTACAGATTGAGAAGGGAATATAGAATGAATCAAGGAATACTCTGTGCTCCAATTTATGTTATAAGATTTATCGAAAAAACCCTTTTCTTTGAGATTCGTATGACATCTCCTAGCTTAAATTTTGGTTTTGAATTTTTCAATTTATATCATCTATTGAATGCAGAATTCAAAGACATTAAAACATGATTATGATCTTTCTTGCATACATCTTCAGGTTTCATTCTAATTGGAGTGTGCATTGTTGCATTATAATTTTGAACCAAACTGTCTAGATTGCTTATCTAGTTTTTGGTTCCACATTCAGTTAAATATCTATAAATTTTTGCTTTAATTGTTTTATTAAACCTTTCAACTATGGAAGCTTTCTTATCACTAAAAACATGGTAATGTTTAATACTGTATCTATCTAATAACGCTTCAACTTTTGAATTAAAGAATTCTGTTCCCTGATCTGATTGGAACAACTTAACTCCCTTATTTTCAGAAATAATTGAAGGTGATGATTTCTTGATCCATTCCGAGCTGCTTTGTATAAACACACTTTTTTCTATGTATTTTAACACGACATGCAGTCAATTATTGAGTAAATAATTGTAGTAAATATTTACTCAATAATTGACTGCATGTCGTGTTAAAATACATGGAAAAAGTGTGAGAAATAATTGGTTTGAGTGCATCAAATACGGGACATACTGACCAATCAGTTAGAGCGTTGTCGGCACTCTATAATGTCCAAAAGGCAAAGTGTCCACACCGTTCTCTGCAATGTATCTCTTGTCATCATAAGGGCTCAAGCAGATTTTTACACATTCAATCCGATACATGGTGTGATTATAGGATCTCATCATATTGAATCTTCCAATGTGTTCACAATGTTCAATCAGCAATTTCTTGTATAAATTAAAATTAAGTTTTCTACATTTCACTCCGCTCTGTACACCCTTTGCTACACATTTCTTTACAGGTTCTTCATTCTCATTACATACTAGATATGAGTAAAGTTTAGATCGAAGCCCAATAAATTGACTTATAGGCATTGAGGCTGTCTCATCCTTGAACTTTCCTACAACTTTATTTCTCTCCATGGAAAAGCAGGGGTGGTAAGTAGGTTAGTTACTAGTGTCGAAAAGGTTCAAATTTTCTTTAATCAACTGATACACATCCTCTACTTTTACATTTAAAAGAAAACTATCGGTATCGGTCATACAGAGTTCTACGCGATCCCACAGTATAATTTTTTGTAATTTACAATAGAAAAAATCGTACATATGGAATTTACTCAACTCCAGTACGGAAAACCCGGAATGGATAGGCTTGTTAATTTTCAGTTCCAACTTACGAGAGAAAACCGCGATCACGTTCGGACTAATTATTTGCCAGCGTTTGCATAACGGATTTGAAATATACTTATCTAATCGTTTTTCATCTGTGATAATTTTAACATTGATATGTTTGCGAACTGATTTTATAGTCTTTCCAAAAATCAAATTACAACAGGCCTAAAAGAAAGATAATTCAAATTTATTTTTGCAGTCTGTCTATTGTGAATATTGAAATCGATGTAGCTTTTCAGCCAGGGAGATTGGAAAAGGCTAATTATGCGATGTATTTTCATTAATTGCAAACCAAGCTGAAGGTTGTCGAATCCCAGCCTCTTGTTGAAGTGTCATGTGTCATAATCTTACTCCAAGGGGGGGGGTGACACGGAAATATATAATTTGAATTTTATGACAAGGAACTAGGATTATAATGTTAACCAAAAGTACGATTTCCTCGTATGGTAGGTCTCACCTTGTGTTGGCTACTGTTGCTGCCTATTTTGCTCCATAGAGAGGGGCAAATAAGAGAATAATAAAATAATTGAACAATTATAGTACGTGAGGTTATGATTTAACGATAGGTAGTTGTAGGTTAGGTTGACCAACTTTTGTTCAATCGGATTGTCGATATCACTTAAATCAGAGTATCTAAACAGAATGACTGGTGTATGGATGGAACAGATTGAAAAAGTTAACTTGCTCAATAGAGGGGTTGGCGGTCTTCAAAGGTAGCCGAAGTAAGGGACCTGAGTTTCTAACTCAACGCTGTAGGTGGTTATAATATAGCGATGGAATTAAATTCAATTTAATAATAAAATGCAGTTCAACTTGAACCTGCTGAGTGTAAATTATGCTGTCACTAGGATCAGACAGAGATAGTAATTTTGGAGTGAATCTTTTCTCCAAATGATGACTAGTATACCCAGAATCCAATAATTGTGCCGTAATTTGGAAAGATATTAGACCGCATGAAACAACAGACAGAATGGCAAATCCATGCGAACCAGGCCTCTGATAAGTACTATAGGTTGTATGAAGGCAAAGTGCTGAACCAAAATAGTGAATATTTTGAGTACCGAGTTTAATGCTAATGTTGTCTATACGATCTACTACCTCTCTTTGCGACGTTGATCAGCTAATAATGCAGGATTCACTTGACCTCGGTATGGTAGGCTAGTGGAAGTCGATTTATTATTTGATTCTGCGGGATACTCTCAATAAAAAGATTTATTACTTGATAAGAAAATCGACCACCATTTACCACCAGAAGAAATAATAGTCTAATGGTAGATACTATACTTGCTAATGTCTGACTATTGCAAAACAGGACATGTCCTGCAAGATCAATATGTGTCAGTCAAGAAAGAACGAATTTGGAGGTATAATGAAGTAAACCAGTTTAATGAAACGGTAAAATGGATATATTCTGAAGGATATATTTTTACAGCAATATTGAATAAATTAATGGACAGATTATATAATTATGACTTTCAATAGATACAAAATGAAGATTGGTTGACAGCAGATTTGAATCTTTAAATTAGAAATATTATATAAAAAGTTCGGTACTCTTCGATTAAACAAAATAAAATGGATAATAGCCCTTTGGAAAGGGTCATAAACTGAACTAGTTAAACAAGAAAAAACAAGTTAATACAAAATGGTGATTCAGAAAATAGAACAAATTAATAATTGAAATTATTCTCAGGGTGTGGTTTCGCCTGAGTAAAATAGACCTTTTGTCTAAGTACAGCTTGGATATTTAAATTTATTTAATACTAAGAAAATTAATTATGATAACTTTTGTACCCCTAATACTATAGTCATGACTTTCTCAAATGGACAAATTTATACACTGTACAATTTTCGCAGATTTATGGGGATCCCCTTTTATATATTCAAATAACTTACGTAGACTTTTGTTTCTGTTTTTGGTTTTCGAAATATATTCGGCTGTAGAATATATCGTACCGGCTGGATCCTTCCATGTGGCGAAAAATGTTGAACAGACTTCACTAATATAATTTGGGGTTCATTTGAATGAAATTTAAAATCTTAGTATCACAATTATTATAGGAACTTTGGAACAACTTTTTTAAAACAGAAAAACGAAGATTGAATTACATTAACAGAAATTAAAGCTTTTGAACAATTAGGTACGTGGACTAGGTCTGCATCCTACCGATGATCCTTGCAAAATGACCTCGAGTCTTCCTCTTCTAATTTTCACTTGAGTTTCTTCTTCAAATTTTATCTCGCCAAATTTACATATTAATTCGGGATTGGTCCGATTCTGTGACGTAACCAATATGCTGAATGGGTGGTGTCACTGTGTCCAACTTTAAGCTTTTAAATAGGGCGAAATTCCCGATTTCAAGTTGTTCCAAATTATCATTCAGTTTCTATAATTATAATAATACACAAATAAATAATAGAATTTGTCCATGATGATATGCATTTGAAATTGGCTTCGATGGATAGCTAATGATTATAGAACATAGACATGCTTTTATAACATTAAGTAGACATATATAAGAATATATATGCTTATAACAATAACGAACACAATAATAAATAAATATTTCTTCCTTTTTTGTTTATATGGTTCTTCATATGCTAGAATATTGACCCTCAATCGTCATATATGGCTAAGCTAATTTGTCTACATATTTTTAACAATTATATTTTTATGATAGTTCAATAAATAAATATTCAGGCCTATTTGGCATAGAAAGGAAAGTATAAAAAAATGAAAAGTTAATAATATATAATTTTTATGATCGATTATCAGTCGAACTGCCTTCTCAATTTGCTACTTGTTAACAAGTTAGCTTTTGTCTGTTTTAGGGTTATGTTTTGTTTCAAAACTAACCTTCAAATATAATTTTACTAATCAAATCCATAAACATACAAACATATATGGCTTTTCCATTGACAGATTTTTGAAAGGTATACAATTACTGATTTATTTATTTCCTACTTTGTAGGTTAGATAACAGTCGTCTTTCTACCTCAGATAAGACTGTATTGCTTTTACGGTGATAGAAATTATTTCGTTCTCATAATGGCCTATGAATGAATTTATTGTGTAGTTTGAGGACTGTACAATCATTGGTACATCACAAGGTAGAGTTTCAAATTGAGGTAGTGGACAATGTACTTTTCATGGTCAAAAAGTGTGTTCATGATCTTTTTGGTTCCAGTTTGACCGTTCTCATTTGTTGGATAGTTTGACAGCAATTTGTGTGGAGGTGTTTGGTGGAGAGGTGCGAGTGGGAAGCTGGCATGCTTATCATGTAACTCTTTCGGGTACTTGAGATCACATTCTATCACATATCCAGTTTCTGAATTGCTGTTCAAATTCGCGAAATCAAGCTTGGAAATTTCTTCCTCTGTGAGGAATTTGAAATTTCCAACAGGTAAGTTTCAACTCATGGCCTCCAAGTATAAACTGTTCGCATCAATATGAAGGAGATAATTACTCGGTTTTGAGGGGTCTTATGTCTCAGGTAGATGCTTGTTATTCGCCTCACAATAACGTTTACCGATAAATGAGACCCCGCCCCTCATCACTGCCTCAAACATGAGATGCATGTCAGGATGTGTGATTAACTCTAGTTCAACCTCAGTGTACTTCAACATACAATTCCAGGTAAAGTGCATGAGGGGAACAAAATGATTGACATCAAGGCTGTATGAGCTAAAAAGCGTAGACCTCATAGATTCAAAAACTTCCGCTAATAGCAACACATCCAAACATAAATAGAAATTGTGATATTCACTGAGTGATTTCAGTTCGAATGTCAAGAACACTCTTTGCGCATGCTCATATTCTTCGCAAGACAGAGGTGTATCAGTTAAATCATTATGAAAACATTCGATGGGAGGAAGTGATGTTTCCGCAGATTTTTCGGGACAACTCATGTATGAGTAGGTATATATTCCTTTTTTCAACAAGAGATGTCTGTGTTCGCGTGGCGGGTCATGAAACACTGAAAATAAACGTTCGAACTTCTTTTCCATGTCTGTACTCTCTACCAAATTACGCACCAATACTTCCAAGGATTCGTTCATAAACTTGTAGGAATCTAAAAATTTAATTTTGCCTACTGAAAGTGTCAAAAATCTCTCTGACGTATTCGCAATGCAGGAAATTTCTTTTTTACATTTACCGAGCGCTTTCAGAATGAAATGCAAATCAAACCCAGAGAAATTGTGAAAATAACACAAAATGTACTCCGGAGTACAAGCTGATAAATTACAAGAAATATGGGCTGCACATAGGTAATTTCCGGTTTCATGCGCATGGTGACAACATTTAATATCGGTGTCTAAGAACGGTTCGGCGCAAAGCCCACAGTTTACCGAATTTTGAAATTTGCGCTCTTGACTTTCGGATAAATGTTGCATTGGAATTTAGCGTTTCATACCCTCATATAAAATGTCACCGAGATCTGTAATTTCCTGAAGAAATTTCTCCATGATTTTTCCATCTAAATTACTCGATATATGGAGTGCAAGTCCATGAGCAATTTCCCCGTTCACATCGATAACAACAAAACAATACCCACAGGGAATATGTCACGCTGTTTTCTTTGTATAGCTATGAGTGATTTCATCGGAATCGGATTCATCATCATCATCATCATTATTATCGATATTAACAACGTAAGTTTCCAAATCCGCATAAATTGTATACTTTTTCTTCAACGTTGCACCTAGTTTCTTGAATGTAATTGTGTCTCTGTGTTTAGGATATGAAACACACTGTGATTCAAACTTGGAACAAAGCTGCTCATGCTTCATCAAATTTGCTTTCCCATCATAATTTTTAGATTTGGTTGATGTGAATCTATGAAAACAGAAATTACAAACATGTACTTAACCGTCGTGTTTTGAAAGGTGAGAGAGAAGGCGCGATAATCCATTTTTCCCATTCGCGGTATTAATTAAACAAAAATGTGTTTTTCCTGCATTGGCTTTCAACATTAAATGATAATTTGATGTTTATGAGTGCGGAAAATGCTCATGCGGTAGGTGAAAAACTTTTTGTTGCCATACGCGATGATGTGAATTGCAATATCTGGATTCAGTATTTCAAATTTCTTAATATCATGTGTTGTCACCAGAAATTTACACCTTGCGTATTAAGTGTGTGAGCAAACTTGCTCAAATACTTTACAGTCAAGCGTGTGTTCCTTGGTTTCTGATGGAAATATGCAAGGACTGACCATAAAAAGCATTTTTTGTCAGACAGATTTTTGACATTTATAATACAATTTTTGTTTCTAAGAAACTGGGGTGTTTGAATGAAACTGGATGTGAATATTGGATTAAATTTAATCACGTTCACATCCTGTGACTCAATTTTCTTCAACACCCAACCGCTGCCATGTTGAACATAGTTCTCAAAAGATGACAGGATTTTTCTTATGGCCAACATGAAATGATCATTTAACTCTTCATAATACTCAAGCATGTTTAGTGCTATGTTGGAGTAACTATGAAGATTGACAAGAGATGAGACAGACTCGCTAACCCCGTCATCCATCACCACTAATTTGTACAATAGAACATTCAACACAATGAACCATTTCACATTGCCATCATGCCGTGCCGCGTGCTCCCTAATTATCTCAAAAACGCGACGTTTTGACCTCTTGAGCACGTTCTTGATGTTGATTTCCTTAGGATCCTCGATGCTAATACGATGGCGGACTGTGCTGGAATTCACGCCACATAGTCTGCGTTCCCTTGACATGATGATGATGATGATGTTAGATTCTGAAAAACCAAAGAATAATGATCAGGATGATATAGAATTAGAGTGATAGAGTACAACTGCATGTTTTTAAATCAGTTGTGAATTAGCATTGGTAGAAGAACGCTGTGTGAAAATGTTATCTCAGGATCAGATAATGTTGCATGAAAGATTAAGATTATTAACTTTTGATAGAAGATGGACAAAATCTTCTCAGCATTTGTCAGCAGAAAACATGGCAAAAGAGGGATTTATATTTGTGTGTCTACCAGACATTGTGTGCTGTGTATTTTGTTCAATTTATTTGGGAAAATAGGAAGAAAGTGACATACCAGCAATAGAACATGCAAGGTACAGTCCGAACAGTGCATTGAGGAGGAAAGATAATATAACAATTGAAGAGGAGAATTTCAATAATAATATTCTACGTAAATATGAAGAAAGATATTTAACTTTTAATCGTGTAGAAGATTCATCTGTTCAAGGAGAGTATTTTGAAAATCATCATTGTCATCCACATTGTGACTATTGTAAAACATTATCTGATAGAGCAGACTATTTTGCGAGAAATGGTTATTTCTTACATAAAAATCACAATCTGCAATGTGTCTATTGCAAATATATTATCGAAAATCCATTTGAAAAAGTAATACATTTACCGTTTTGTTTATATGAAAAGAGCGAGAAAGAAGGAGAAGATTACCGAGATATACCACATCGTAAAGATGAGCTAGAAAAAAATCACATGCATGCAGTATGCTGTAGAAGGATTTTTGTCCCCTGAGGACAAAAATCCTCTCCTCCGAGGACAATTTTCCTCTCCTCCAACTCCCCTTTGAGGATAAAATCAAAGTGAAAATGTACTTACATGTGTTGGTTGATGTGTGAATGACAGGTATCTCCTCGGATATAGATGAGCAGGTATAGATGTCTATCCAGCTATGCTTCCTTCTTGATGAATGTACGATGTACAAACGTGTCAGGTATGTTTCCTTAATGAGAGCTCAACTGCTTATGACGTCGGAAACCGAGTTGTAAGGTGAGCACTCCAATGCTGTGAAAACAATGAAATATATAATAACTGATAATATTAGAAATCAAAAAGCATCACAAGAGGCAGTGCTATTCAAAAAATATAGAATGTTTGAGTGAATGTAACGGTTTTTCATGATAGGAGAGAATACTTACAAATCTGAATGATGTTGATAAGTATGTGGGAGGATATAGCAGCAGGCGCTGCTCCATGCTGAGTCCTAGGGGAGAAATTTGAATTTTTTTCGTCTTGTAGCACGTGTGCCTCTCACCTGCATGAGCCTGGAACACAGAGAGAAACGCATGCTATATAAACAGATGTAATGTGAGCAAAATTTTCATTTACATCAGAGTCACATTCGAGTGTACTACATACTCTACTTCACTATCATACGAGATGAGCTCGTCATCATAATCAACCTCGTCCTCATTCATCCTCCCAGATAGCCCACCAGCACATGAGCGTATCCTCAACTACTGGCAACAGAAAGCTGCCCTCGCTGCCAACGCCTCCGGTGCTGCAGCTGCTCCTTCTCCACTCACCGTGGAACCACCATCGCCTGAGGAGATCATGCTGGGTGACAGTCCAGTTCAACACTTGGCTCCACCTGCTACCTGGGCACCACGGCTTGCAGTGCTAACAACGCTGAGCAACAACATGAAGCAGAAGCAGGGGAAGAGGAGGTTGGTGTTTGACAAGCCTGAGGTTGGTGGGGATGAGGACGAGACAAACAAAGGTTAGTTTCAACAAATATTATTAACTTGTATGTGTACAGATTTTTTATAAAACAATCGATCATTGGAAAAAATCTGTACACATACAAGTCTTTGATTATTATCATTTGATAGCAAAGAATTATTGTTAAAAGTAATCACTCATGCATAAATTATTTGATTCAAGGAAATATATTTGAACTGATTAGAGATACAATTGAATTACAAGATATTATTGTTAAAAGTTATCACTCATGCATAATTATTTGATATTAAGGAAATATTATTTGAACTGAATAGAGATACAATGAATTACAAGATATTAGTGTTAAAAGTAATTACTCATGCATAAATTATTTGATAGCAAGGAAATATTATTTGAACTCATTAGAGATACAATTGAATTACAAGATATTATTGTCAAAAGTAATCACTCATCCATAAATTATTTGATATCAAGGAAATATTTTTTATATCTATACAATTCGTCAACTTATGTGTTACAAATTGTATAGATGTGTGTGTTAAAGTCGTATTAGTAGTGAATAAATTGTG
>NC_052512.1:41251572-41273264 GCF_014356525.2 Nilaparvata lugens
GTCCCAGGAACCCACACCAGGTCCCTCAAGGAATAAGGATCCAGTTTTCTGTCACCAAGTCTCGACACCTGGTAAGCGCAGGCGAGCAGGTCGACCACATATAAAAGTCTGGTTACCAGATGGAAAGTGTAAATATATGCCCATGGACCAGGCATAGATGTCGCTCATAGAGAGGCATACACCTCTTAAGGTGATGCCTGGGAGGTCTACACCTCTTAAAGTGATGCCTAGATGGCACACACCTTTTAAGGTGGTGCCATAGAGGGCTCCGAACACCCCCCCCCCACCAAGTAGGAGTGGGGTGTCACAAAGTAAAATTGAGACGAGGAAATAGTTAATAATATTATTGAAAGACACTCGGCTATCAGCAAAGCTAGCCGACCGCGCAGAGATAAGGAAGGTACCGATGGCGCACCATCTTCCACGCATCGAGATGATTTCAACTGCCTCTGAAGGCGGCACAACTCCATCCCCTCCACTTTGGGGGAGTATTTAAACGCCGGACGAGCCTCAGTCCAAAGCATTCCGCTCACAACCTTCCTGCTCCTTGTACAGCGGCCCGTTGGCTGCCGTACGTCCCCGACCTCCTGTCCTGGTACAGCAGTCCGTTGGTTGCCGTACGTCCCTAACCTTCCATCTCCCTAGGGCAAAGCAGACCATTGTCTGCCGTCCCTGTCCTCCCATCTCCTAGGGCACAGCGGACCGTTGTCTGCCGTCCCTGTCCTCCATTTCCCCAGGGCACAGTGGACCGTTGTCTGCCGTCCCTGTCCTCCCATCTCCCTAGGGCACAGCGGACCGTTGTCTGCCGTCCCTGTCCTCCCATTTCCCCAGGGCACAGCGGACCGATGTCTGCCGTCCCTGTCCTTCCATCTCCCTAGGGCACAGCGGACCGTTGTCTGCCGTCCCTGTCCTCCCATTTCCCCAGGGCACAGCGGACCGTTGTCTGCCGTCCCTGTCCTCCCATTTCCCCAGGGCACAGCGGACCGTTGTCTGCCGTCCCTGTCCTCCCATCTCCTAGGGCACAGCAGACCGTTGTCTGCCGTCCCTGTCCTCCCATTTCCCCAGGGCACAGCGGACCGTTGTCTGCTGTTCCTGTCCTTCCATCTCCCTAGGCACAGCGGACCGTTGTCTGCCGTCCCTGTCCTACCATTCCCCCAGGGCACAGCGGACCGTTGTCTGCCGTCCCTGACCTCCCATTCCCCCACGGCACAGCGGACCGTTGTCTGCCATCCCTGTCCTCCCATCTTCCTAGGGCACAGCGGACCGTTTTCTGCCATCCCTGTCCTCTCATTTCCGCAGGGCACAGCGGACCATTGTCCGCCGTCCCTATTCTTCCTTCTCCCTAGGGCACAGCGGACCGTTGTCTGCCGTCCCTATTCTTCCTTCTCCCCAGGGCACAGTGGACCGTTGTCTGCCGTCCCTATCCTGTCTGTCCTTCCTTTTCCTACTTCACTGGAGCGGAACCGAGGCCGTAAGGCCAATACAAAATTACATCAAAGTGGTGTCATCAGAGAAGAGAGCGACCTTCACGCCGTCAGAAGCACCAGGAGGTGCTGTTCACGCCAGCTGAGGCACAAAGAAGAAGGAAGAGGAACTTTGATTTGCCTCTTTTCCCCGCCCACATTACGACTGAACGAAGTCATCCAGGAGCAACACCTGGGTATCAATCACCCACCTCTGAAGCTACTCAGGGTGCACGTGATAATTTATTATTTATTTATTTATTCATTTATTCATTTATTTATTCATTTATCTATTCATTTATTTGAATAAATAAATAAATATTGTATATAATTCAAGTATTGAGAGTTTTACAAACAGGGCAAAAATCCGGATATTATTGGGGAGGTTACATGAGTAAAAGTGAATTTACTATAGTGAGGTCCAGAAAGATAGGAGAACAATGTTGCTGATCCTCTGTCTATCAATGCCTTCTAAGGAGGGCAACTGATAACGGTTTATTGATGTAGTTTCAACTGTTTATTCTCGTTTAAAATGCCAATTATAGTTTAACAAGTAATAAATTATATTTTTCAATGAAAATAAAATTCTATAATGAATTTTTATAATCAAGATTGAATATTTTGTTAATTGATTATTATTTCTAAATTGTTAAAAAGCATTCTGGCAACAGATCAACCAAGAAGGAGATAGCGCTATCCACTTTGTTAAATGATAGACAAGGATAGCAATACAATTGCCAATCAAACACTGTCATTCAACATAATATGGTGAACCCTAGAGCTTTTATCAAATCGATCTGCATTGTAAAGGTGCGTACAGATTTATGCGCCGTGAACAGGAGGAGCAATTCACTTTTAATCAGCTGATGCCAAGCTTTTTATATCTGTATCTTACCGTTTCTGTAAAAAAACAGATATAATCAGCTGATTAAAAGTGAATTGCTCATGTTTGTGGCACATATATCTGTAGCACCTTTAGGCTTGACTCACACTACACGACTCAGGTCGAGAAGAGACTCGACTCCATAGTGAGGTCCACGTTGTAATGACAGTTTTTGATCAACTTTGGTTTTGTTATCCTTGTCTATCATTCGACAAAGCCGGTGGTACTTTCCTTTTCTAGGTCCAGAACGATGCCAATTATGTTTTTGACAGTGTAGAAATATAATTAATTAATGCAGAGAATCGGCATCACTATTCTCCTATCTTTCTTCACTACCATTATAACGTGGACCTCACTCTAGTCGAGAGCATGATGTGTTTGCAAATGGTGACACTCAGACCAGTCGATTCTAGTCTCCGTGACGTCACCATTTGGAAACACATGCTCTCGACTATAGTGAGGTCCACGTTATAATGGTAGTGAAGAAAGATAGGAGAATAGCGATGCCGATTCTCTGCATTTTGCCACTGACTGTACACATTGTTACTCAATTCATCCCATTAAATTTATTCTAATAATAATTATCATTTCCTTGATAAAATAATCAATTTAATGTCAAATTGATCAAGAAAATATATTTTCCTCCACCTACTGTCTAAAGTACTTACTTTACTCCCTGAAACATAATACTAACGTGTCACTTTTTCGCTCTCGGTAGTAAAAAACAGAAAAACTCCCTAGGGAGTAAAAGTGACTCCATTTAAATAACATGGGAATCATCTAAAGCTTACATTGTAATAGGTTAGAAGGTCTAAGCTCAGATGAGAAAGCATAATAGAGGTGTCTGTCATTGAGTCAACTGAATTCAATACCACAACCAGGAATTTGATCAACTTATGAAATATATTCTTAATATTAGTAGATGATAGAAATTTATACAATTTTTAAGATATTTTATCCTATTCAAAATACCATCCAACAAATATTTCTGATCTGCAATTCAAATCTGAACCGCGTGATCTGGAGTCAGCCATTTTTGGTAGACGCACAGCTGATATAATTGTTACAACTTTTGCCGATAGATAGCGCAATTGGCAGTGCCAATCAGACGACCGGTTTTTAGGTTTCAGTTTTTAGGTTATGTTGTTAGGAAACATTGTCACCAATACGTAAGTTATTAAAATTATATTATTTGCAGTTTCTATAAAAAAATGTAGATGGAGGAAAATGTTGTGTACATCACGAGCGAGAAATACGTTTTCTCCCTCAGGAAAATTGTTGCCATCGGCTTCGCCTTGGGCTTCAAACTTTTTCCCACAGGGAGAAAAAGTTGTAATTTTCACTCTAGATATACAAATAACTATTTTTTCATAATTTGATTCAAAAATTTGCTTTCATGACTGAGATTAGATTTTATTTTTATACAAACCTGAAATGGCGGCTAATTTAAAAAACTGTGATACAACAATCTGAATTCCAAAACAACAGAAATTGAGTTATTTGGTAGGTATTCTATCCAATTCCCATAAAAAATAATAGAAAAATAGAAATCCTATTTGAAAATAATGAATTTCAATGGATTATATCTGAAATAGCTTCTAAATATTATCTATACCGGTAGGCCTACCTATATGGGTAGGCTAACTTAAGCAATGATGAAGTCTAGGATAGTTAGTTATCTACTTTTAACATGTCATTTCAGGTATTTAAATTTGTGTTTCTCATAAGATAATGTTTAAAAATTATTTCATTGTTTCAAAAATACATTTTGAATCAATAATTATATTACTTGTGTACTCAAGTATTTTGATATAATGATGAAAAAAAATGGTGGCTGAGAATATGGTTAGTTCAGTTTTGTACAGTCACTGTCAAAAGTAAATATAAAATATTCTGACAAATAGACAAAATTGCAAAGTGAGAGAGAGAGATAGCGCTATCTGTTTTGTTGTATGATAGAAAAGGACAGCAACAGTATTGTCAATTGTGCACTGCCATTATAATGTGGACCTCACTAATTGGTCACAATATTCTTCTATAATCGTAACTGTGACTAATCTTGTGACTTAAACCATAGAGAAACAATAGCGTAAGTAGATATTCTTCTATAATCGTAACTGTGACTAATCTTGTGACTTAAACCATAGAGAAACAATAGCGTAAGTAGATATTCTTCTATAATCGTAACTGTGACTAATCTTGTGACTTAAACCTTAGAGAAACAATAGCGTAAGTAGATATCCCATGGTATAGGGCGTTTTTGTGGCAACTTTTACTGTTATCTCAAGCCGATTACTGTCAATTTTTATTGTTTTGTTGGGGTGAGAGTGTATGAACGGCACAATATGAGAGAATACCAGTGTCACACAGCTGCATAGGAAAGAACTACGTGAACTATCAGCTTGAGATAACAGTAAAAGTTGCGACATAAACGCCCTATACCATGGGATATCTACTTATGCTATTGTTCCTCTATGCTTAAACCTTGTGACTAATCTTGAGGGAAAAACTAAAATGTTATTTCCCTAAAAACAGGGGAAAACTCACCAACTTTGGCAGATCGAGATGACGCAGCTTGATGAGCAGTTTGCGCTAAGCTAGCTCTTCGAGCTTTTGGTGGGGGAGCCTGATGCGATATTTCAATCCACTGTCAGGAAAACATGTGAAATTATCATTAGGGTGGCCACCAACATCCGAGCATGTGTGTACACTTCTCGTCATGCATGTATGTTGGACATGTGTGTACACACTTGCTCGTCATGCAAGTTGTGATATCACACTTCGAACACTATAGTGAGGTCCACGTTATAATGACAGTATTTGATCAACTTTGGTTTTGCTATCCTTGTCTATCATCCCACAAAGCCGGTGGTGCTATCCTTTCCGCAGCGATGCCAATTATGTTTTGACAGTGTAGAAATATAAATAATAAATAGAGAGAATCGGCATCGCTATTCTTCTATCTTTATCCACTGCCATTATAACATGTACCTCACTATAGAACCAGCTATTTGGCAGCTTCTAACGTGAAATAGACAATCAATAACAACTACTTTAAATACAAACTGAAAAGGATTTTAATCTGAGATTGATAAGAACAATAGATCTATACAAATTTAAAATTGTTTGTTTTATTCTAATCTATTGACCGAGGGAGGTGAGTAGACTCAAGTCTACGGTTTGGCATTTCTCTTAATGTTTAAATTTTGAATGTTCAAATGTTCAAATGTTTAAATGTTTAAATGTTTAAATGTTTAATGTTTAAATGTTAAATGTTTAATGTTAAATGTTTAATGTTTAATGTTTAAATGTTTAAATGTTTAAATGTTTAAATGTTTAAATGTTTAAAGTTTAAATGTTTAAATGTTTAAATGTTTAAATGTTAAATGTTTAAATGTTTAAATGTTTAAATGTTTAAATGTTTAAATGTTTAATGTTTAAATGTTTAAATGTTTAAATGTTTAATGTTTAAATGTTTAAATGTTTAATGTTTAAATGTTTAAATGTTTAAATGTTTAAATGTTTAAATGTTTAAATGTTTAAATGTTTAAATGTTTAAATGTTTAAATGTTTAAATGTTAATGTTTAAATGTTTAATGTTTAAATGTTTAAATGTTTAATGTTTAAATGTTAAATGTTTAAATGTTTAAATGTTTAAATGTTTAAATGTTTAAATGTTTAAATGTTTAAATGTTTAAATGTTCAATGTTTAAATGTTTAAATGTTTAAATGTTTAATGTTTAAATGTTTAAATGTATAAATGTTAAATGTTAAATGTTTAAATGTTTGAATGTTTAATGTTTAAATGTTTAAATGTTTAAATGTTTGAATGTTTAAATGTTTAAATGTTTAAATGTTTAAATGTTTAAATGTTTAAATGTTTAAATGTTTAAATGTTTAAATGTTTAAATGTTTAAATGTTTAAATGTTTAAATGTTTAAATGTTAAATGTTTAAATGTTTAAATGTTTAAATGTTTAAATGTTTAAATGTTTAAATGTTTAAATGTTTAAATGTTCAAATGTTTAAATGTTTAAATTTTAAATGTTTAAATGTTTAAATGTTCAAATGTTTAAATGTTTAAATGTTTAAATGTTTAAATGTTTAAATGTTTAAATGTTTAAATGTTTAAATGTTTAAATGTTTAAATGTTTAAATGTTTAAATGTTTAAATGTTTAAATGTTTAAATGTTTAATGTTTAATGTTTAATGTTTAAATGTTCAAATGTTTAATGTTTAATGTTTAATGTTTAATGTTTAAATGTTTAAATGTTTAATGTTTAAATGTTTATATGTTTAACTGTTTAAATGTTCAAATGTTTGAATTTTAAATGTTTAGATGTTTAAATGTTTATATGTTGCGCATTTACGGCGAAACGCGGAAATAGATTTTCATGTAATTTGACAGGTATGTTCCTTTTTTAATTGCGCGTCGACGTATATACAAGGTTTTTGGAAATTTTGCATTTCAAGGATAATATAAAAGTAGAAACGAGCCTCAGCCTCCTTCATACGCCAATATCATAGTGAAAATCAGACTATAGAATCATTCATCATTAATCAGCTGACAAGTGATTACACAGATGTGTAAAGAAGCCAGTCTATTGCTGTATTTTCATATTATCTATAGTTTCAATCAGGTACTTGCGGATGAGAATACTGCGTGAGGTCTACTGTTCACAGAACTATTAGTATTTGAAGAATGATGATTTGGTGTAGAAATTTTATTGGACATAAACTATGTATAATAATTGAACAATTTGAAACTGAATTAAGACATTGGAAACGTTCTGGGCAGTAGACTGATTTTCCCGATCATTGTATTGTTTGTGATAAACGTAATTAATAAATAAATAGAAAAATGGATAAATAATAGATAAATGGATTAAAAATAAAACATGATTCAACTCAAATAGAGCTGTAAAGAGGAAATAAACAACAAAAAATCGAAGATAAATACCAAAACATTTTCAATGCTGTGCGGACGCAACAATGTATGACGTCATGTGTGTACACACATCATGTTCAACACACATTCCCGTCTTTCAGTAGTCAACCTTAAGCTGTATACACATATACGTGCTTCCAACCCTCACCGAGCACGCTCCGCCCTCGTACCGACCTCGTTCCTCAATCGTACTGCAGTCGCTCTGCCCCCGCTCTGCAGTCGCACCCATCATGAACGTTACGGAAGATGTCAGATCTTCTGGCGTTCCCCGGTCGAACCACTGTTGCTCCCTGGTCGATCATCAATCGCTCTGCTGGAGTGACGTTTGGTTGCGGAGCAGAGCGAAAGTCTGTACGCACCTTAACTGTTTCATCAAAGAGAGAAATGCAACGAACCTAGCAGCTGAGAGGGATATCATTTGTTCTAGAAATGTTAGTATTTACACTTTAACAAAATGTTCAGATGCCAAAAATTGACTGGGGCAGCAAAATTTGAAACTGAAATTCACCCAGAACCAAAAAAATTACAAATTCAAGCTGAAATACAACGATATTCACTCAAAAACCCCTCGATATACAACCCTTCACAGCAATCTTATTATATTGAAGCTTCTTATTATACTAGTAGTTCTGTGAACAGTAGACCTCACGCAGTATTCTCATCCACAAGTACCTGATTGAAACTATAGACCTTATGGAAATACAGCAATAGACTGGCTTCTCCACACATCTGTGTAATCACTTGTCAGCTGATTAATGATGAATAATTCTATAGTATGATTTTCACTCTTATATTGGCGTATGAGGGAGGCTCCTTTTTCCTTTTATATTATCCTTGAAATGCAAATTTCCCAAAAACCTTGTACATATGTTGACGCACAATTAAGAAAGGAACATACCTGTCAAATTTCATGAAAATCTATTACCGCGTTTCGCCGTAAATGTGCAACATATAAACATTTAAACATTAAGAGAAATGCCAAACCGTCGACTTGAATCTTAAGCTGTGTACACATATCCGCGCTTCCAACCCACACCGAGCATGCTCCTCCCTCGTACCGCCCTCGTACCGCTCTCGTGCCGCCCTCGTACCACCATCGAACCACAGTCGCTACTCCCACGCACCCATCATGAACGTTACGGAAGATGTTAGATCTTCTCGCATTCCCCGGTCGAACCACTGTTGCCGCCGGTCGATCATCAATCGCTCTGCTGGAGTGACGTTCGGTTGCGGGGCAGAGCGACAGTCTGTACGCACCTTTAGACCTCACTTCGCTCGATCAATTAAAGCTACATTAATGATTAAAATCATTTCAATTAATCATGATTAATGAATCAGTACAGGCGGTACTGATGGCATCTTCAAAGTTTCGCATAATGTTTCTCACTGAACAATCTCCCAATAGAACTGGGGCCCGGTTTCTAAGCTTGGGGTTCAGCTAAGTTGTAGACTCAAACAGCTGGAGTCAGAAAATTGGCTTTTCATAACAGATCAAAGTCACAGCCCAAGTTTGAATTGAGATATCGGGGCACCGAGCTTTGCGTGTTATTTATTCTTAAACTATTGATAAACAGAACACAATTCTTTGAAATGATTGGGGAAGGACTAACAGGCACAGCCCAAAACAGTTCGTTGCCCGATTTTTGATTTATACACTATAAATAGTCCAGAAAGTAGGTTATGTTCCATACACTTGAATTCAGGTTCAATTTTCAGTCCCAACATTTAAAAACGAAAAAGTTCTAATTTAGATTATTTACAAACCAAATTGAATAACAAAATAACACTCACTTAAATTGTCAAATAATGAATAACTTTGAAAATTATGACATACTCTAGTCTATAAAAATAAAAATCGAGCCTCAAATTTTGACATTCAATAACTTTTCTATTTGTGCACCAAATTTGATGATTTTTGTTTAGTTATGTTTGTTATGTTCAGGAGCAGGTTTATAGCCTATCATTTTCATTTCATTTATACAATAAGTATATTATCAAAATGATAGGGAGAGGAAAAATAAGATAACCTTGTGCTATTCCTCTCCCAAATTTAGATAACACATAGTTCGAAATAGGTAGGTTAAGTCTTGTCGTTCTTCAATTCACAAAATTTTCAGTCCTCAAGTATTTTCACAAAGAAGATTTCCAAATATAGATGCTTCAAAACTAAATTCATAATCAGACTTCAGGACTCTTTCCTACGGTCCTTCAAAATTTACATTTAATCCTTATGGAAGAATACTTGTGAGCTGGCCACACACAGGAATAAAAATCAGCTGCTATAATCCATTGCGTCATCCAACAGCGTCGGCAGATCTGTTTTTCTCCTTTCTTTCTACTGATTCACAAAATTTTAATTCCAATAATAATTCCGCGGTGCGAACGACGTCCAAACTTGGGTCGTAGAACTCGAAATGCTGTTAATTTAGAATATGCACAGGAAAATCAGCTGCAAGGAGATATGCCATTCAATTTCCCAGCAAGCCGCATTCAACTATATCTAAAAATACAAACTGCTGCACAACTAACCAAGCACATAGGAAGTCCATATTGAGATAAATATACTGATTGTTGGATAATTTTCATGAAAATATAGTGCATCATGATTAAGCTGAGACTAGGCACATCTGAGGAGGCGCGGCTTGGTGATACTAAGTGTTGATATTATGGGGATTGCCTTATCACACCGTTCCACGCCATGTCCGATTCAGTGTGTGTGAGTTCTTCCATTCAAACCAATAAGCAAGAAGCACCTGGATGCAAAATGCCGCATCGCACCCCTCAGGTGTGCATCCAGCTAAAGTTTGTCATGAGATGCATTAACTATTTAGCGGTACGAAGTTCGCCGGGCCAGCTAGTTTAGAATGATTATCATGTCATGTCAAAAAACCAGATTATTTTGATCAAGTCGATTGAAATTTCTAGATAATATTTCTCGCTGATTGATTACACAGCTGGAAATAATTCTGTCTCTCTCCCACACACGAATTTTCTGTTTCGACACACGACGAAATTATCATCTGTTTTTCCAAGGATGAATAATTATTATCCTTTTCATGTCCTTCAGCGAGTTCTCCCAGGGATGAGACCTAGTGCAATCGAGATTATCATGTCATGTCATAAAACCAGATTATTTTGATCAAGTCGATTAAAATTTCTAGATTATATTTCTCGCTGATTGATTACACAGCTGGAAATAGTTCTGTCTCTCTCCCACACGAATCTTCTGTTTTGACACACGACGAAAATATCATCTGTTTTTTCAAGGATGAATAATTTTTATCCTTTTCATGTCCTTCAGCGAGTTTTCCCAGGGATAAGACCTAGTGCAATCGAGATTATCATGTCATGTCAAAAAAACAGATTATTTTGATCAAGTTGATTAAAATTTCTAGATAATATTTCTCGCTGATTGATTACACAGCTGGAAATAGTTCTGTCTCTCTCCCACACGAATCTTCTGTTTCGACACACGACGAAATTATCATCTGTTTTTCCAAGGATGAATAATTGTTATCCTTTTCATGTCCTTCAGCGAGTTCTCCCAGGGATGAGACCTAGTGCAATCGAGATTATCATGATGTCATGTCAAAAAACCAGATTATTTTGATCAAGTCGATTAAAATTTCTAGATAATATTCCTCGCTGATTGATTACACAGCTGGAAATAATTCTGTCTCTCTCCCACACGAATCTTCTGTTTCGACACACGACGAAATTATCATCTGTTTTTCCAAGGATGAATAATTGTTATCCTTTTCATGTCCTTCAGCGAGTTCTCCCAGGGATGAGACCTAGTGCAATCGAGATTATCATGTCATGTCAAAAAAACAGATTATTTTGATCAAGTTGATTAAAATTTCTAGATAATATTTCTCGCTGATTGATTACACAGCTGGAAATAATTCTGTCTCTCTCCCACACGAATCTTCTGTTTCGACACACGACGAAATTATCATCTGTTTTTCCAAGGATGAATAATTTTTATCCTTTTCATGTCCTTCAGCGAGTTTTCCCAGGGCTATTGCAATCGAATTCTCATATCATGAACCTACTTTGTTCCAACGTGAAAATCGTTGAAGTCGTTTTCGAGATCCGTTGAACATAAATAACAAGATAAAACAGTTATAAAAATATAAACAGATCCACAGAAATTGCTCGCTTAATATAATAGGATTTTGAAAAACTAGGAAATTGAACACAAAATGAATTAAAGAGGAAATAGTGTAACTTTTCAGCTATTTTGCATTATTTATGAATGTTTTATTTCGTCCAGGGAAACCGTTTTCAATATTGGAGAAATGATAGGTAAGCACTGTGACTACGCCCCGTTTAGGAAAGCCAATTTTCTGGCTTCAGGTGTTTTAAGTCTAGAACTTAGCCTAATCCCGAGCTCGCAAACCGGTCCAGGCTGTGCAAAGGATGAAAATAAACTTTCTACTCGTGATATTTTCCAAACTTCTTTGATTTGTATATCAAAATTAAAAAGTTTTCTCAAGAAACATTTTTTTTCCGATCATTACTTTTTGAGATATGAGCGCATGAAGTTTGAATTTTCGGGACAGAAAATTTCAAATTCGGTAAGATATAAATCCATGAGATTCAGAGGATAGTTTCTTCATGGTATGGATGATCTATTAAAACAAAACTTTTCTGTAAATGTTAATTTTCGAAAAAGTTATCCAATTTACCAAAAATAACTCAACTAAAAGTTATTTTTGGTAAATTTAATAACTATCTTGAAAATTGATATTCTCAGAAAATTTTTGTTTCACTAAATCAACAATACCATCAAGAATCCATCTCTAAATCTCATGGATTTATCTCTTACCAAATTTGAAATGTTCTGTCCCAAAAATTTAAACTTTAGGCGCTCATATCTCAAAAAGTAATGATAAGAAAAAAAAATGTTTTCTTGAGAAAACTTTTTAATTTTGATAGCTTGATGATATACAAATTGAAAAACTCTGAAAAATATCACGAGTAGGAAGTTTATTTTTAGCCTTTGCACAGCCTTAAACATTTCTGAGCGACTAATGAAATATAATATTATGCTTCATTTTATTTATAAATTATACTTCTTAATCAATATTCCATTAAATATGCCTTATTTTATTTATAACTTATTTTTCTAAATCAATTATTCCATTAATTATGCCTTATTTTATTTTCAACTCATTTTTCTACATCAATAATCCCATGAACTATATTAAAATTCATCCAAATTAAATATTACATTGGATCTAGTTATTCAATATGATATTTTGGTAGAGAGTTAGTGGGGAGAATATTTTGAATATTCTTTCCGAAGAATGGACATTGATATGTCCAAAGCTCCGCCAATTTATGTAGATGCATAACAATATAATTATTATCAATAGTTATTATATTACAAATTGCTTTTTCATATCATATACAGTTCAATAATTATTTTCTTAGTCTACATTATGTAAATTCATCTATAATTTTGCTGTAATGTAAGCTATTGTATATAAGTGTATAAGCCAGTATATATTGTAATCTACATAAATAAAGTACTCAATCAATCAATCAATTTCCCAACTATGATGATTATATTATTGATTACTATAGTGAGGTCCATGTTATAATGACAGTATTTGATAAACTTTGATGTTGCCATCCTTGTCTATCATCCGACAAAGCAGGTAGTACTATCATTTTCTAGCTCCGCAACGATTCCAAATCTGTTTTCGACAGTGTAGAAATATAATTAATCAAGGCAGAGGATCGGCAACGCTGTTCTTCTATCTTTATCCACTGCCATTATAATGTGGACCTTACTATAGTGGGTAACCCTGCTCCGCGACGGTTTATTTTAAAACTTGATAAAATGAAAAGTTGACCGAGTGGAAACTAGAAGAGATTGAAATATGCCTATAACCATAATCGGTAGATTATGCAAAATTTCAAGTTGATTAGTTGAGTAGTTGAGACGTGATGATGCGTCATTCGTGAATTTCCTATCCCCTATCCCCTGTATAAGCCAGTTTTTTCCTTTATTATATAATATAGATTATATAGATCATATAATTATTGATTATTTTTCAACTCACATTCAGAAGAACGAAGATCAACACAAGAATCACGGAACTCTTCATTTTTCAACTGGAAATAAAATAAACATATTTAGAAATTTTGTCAATAAATAAATAAATAATTTATTGTCAAAAACATGAAAATGTCATAACAACGTCATCAGCTTACAGCAATATCACATTTTATTTTCATTATTTTAATCTATTTTATTTTAAAATCAATTGCCTAGTACTCTCAAGTCAAAAAACAAACATTCACACAACTAGCTTTCAAAATTTAATTTCGGAAAACTCATCAAATTTATATAAACATTTTCCAATAAGCAAATTCTTTGAAACCCGTTTAAAACTCTCATGGTCAATTACTCTTATATCATTAGGGAGAGCATTAAAACATTTTATAGACATGTATGTACTGACTCACTCACTCACTCACTCACTCACTCGCAGAACTAAAAATTCACCGGACCAAAAATGTTCAAATTTGGTAGGTATGTTCAGTTGGCCCTTTAGAGGCGCACTAGGAACGGCTTTGAAAAAATTTCCATATTTTAAAAGATACGAAAATATTTAAAAAGATACGCCCAAAATCTGCGTTTTTCCAGCGTTTTTTAGCGTTTTCTCAGCTTCATCGAGAAAGAAATGAACATAAAATGTTCAAATTTAGTACAGAAGCTCAGCTAGGGTGTAATGATGTTGTGTTAGAAGGAATTTGCAATAAAGTCAAAAATACGCCCAAAATTAGCGTTTTCCCAGCGTTTTTTGCTTTTTCTCAGATTTATCGAGAACGAATGAACAGTAATTGTTCAAACTTAGTACAGAAGCTGAGCTAGGGTGTAATAATGTTGTGTTAGAAGGAATTTGAAATAATGCCAAAGATACACCCGCGTTTTTTGCGTTTTCTCAGTTATTTCATCAAGTAATAGACAGAAAATTTTCAAATTTGGTACAGAGGATCGACTAGGGTCTAAAAACTTTGTGACTTCAATATCTCATCAAAGATACGCCGAAAACCAGCGTTTTTCACAGCTTTTCTGCGTTTTCTCAGTACTTTGACTTTCTGATGGAATGCTCAAATGAAAAATGCAGGCGAGTGAAGCGAGCCCGCTGATCTTATTTTCGGACGATCAAGTCGGGGGTCCAGGGGGCGGAGCCCCCTAGCTTGACGGATACGGCGAACGAAGCGAGCCTGACGGCTAGTATGAGATATTCTGGCAAATAGACAACATTGCAAAGCGGGAGAGAGAGATAGTGCTATATGTTTTGTTGTATGATAGAAAATGACAGCAACAGTATTGTCAATCGTACACTGCAATTATAATGTGGAACCACACTATAGATTATGCTAATAGCTAATATTGCAGAAAGAAAACATGTCCAACTTTTTCAAAAAAATTTTTTTTCAAAAAATCAACTATTTAATGTTAGATACATCGTTAATTGTAGGAAGGATACATGTCCTACTGAAAGCATTGTAATGACGACGTGTTGAATCTATCGTTTACTACAGGTTTAGGTTCAGGTTTAAATACGTTTTTTGTCTCTCCTGTAAAATTATGATGAAAACTGGACATGTTGCCTTTCTGCAATTAGCTATTCCTATATCAACATGGCTGTACAATGTATGCCTTATAAAATTCATGTGCCATGAATGGAATTTAAACTGTAATTCTGAAAAATCTAGTACGAAAATTGAAATTTGAGCTGCGAGGTGCACGAGATTGATATTCTGTCTACGTATGTGCAAAATTTGGAGATCTAAATTATTCCCGTTTTTACTTTACTTGCCCTATTACCTATTGGAAAGTATTGCAAGTATTGCTTCTCAAAAAGAATTAAGATACCCCAATTCCAAGTTTTCTATACGTTTCAAGGTCCCCTGAGTCCAAAAACATAATTTTCGGGTATTTGTCTGTGTGTGTGTGTGTGTGTGTGTTTTCCACGGTTTTCTCGAGAACGGCTCCAACGATTTCCTTCAAATTCATATCATGGATAGCCCTATCAAAGCCCTATCATTCATAAGCCCTATCAAATGACATTAGTCTCATTTCTGGGAAAATTGCAGGAACTCCGTAATATTCTTGAGAAATATAGCGGATAATCACTAAAAAACCATGTTTTTCTTAAATTCTTAAGAAAAATGGCAGATAATTACTGAAAAACCACGTTTTTCACGATTTTCTCAAAATTGAGCAGTTTATGAAAAGGACAGATAGTCGAGATATTTCATCTGTAGAGCAGCTGTTTTGACAACTTTTAAAAAATCCTCAAATTTCATAATTCAAACAAAGGAAAATGTACTCTGAAAACAATAACAATAGTATAATCATAATCTCCTTTCTGAGAAACTAATGGGGGGTCCACCCATCCTAGAGAAATGGACTTGGTAACCTCCTTGTCGTGCATGAGCTAGGTAGGTAGGAGAGATAGTCTAGATATTTCATCTGTAGAATAGCTGTTTTGACGACTTTAGAAAAAATCATCGAATTTCACAATTTACACAAAGGAAAAAGAACTCTGGAAACAATATAGGCCTATATATACATATACAGTAGTCTGATCGTAGTTTCAAATATGTTACCGCCAATCGTCATTATGTTATTCCCCTAAATTATTGTCATTTGAGAATGAGGCTCACAGTTCAATGAGCAAGGAGAGTTGTGTGACTTTTCTGGTACGCAATCCACAATTTGACAAGTTTTGATGCAAACAAACGAACACAACCCTACTCAATATTTTAAAGATGATCAATATTGATGAAAGATTAAAAGTATGAGAGAAATCATAGTATAACCTCTTATCAATTTTCTAATTCTTCTGTTGAAATGTATAGTGAGGTCCCGTTATATAGGTAGTGTTTAATCAGCAATGATACTGCTTTCCTTGTCTATCATTCAACAAAGTGGATAGCGCTATCTCTTTCTCGCTTTGCTCTGTCGCCAGATCGTCTTTCAACAATGTAGAATTGATAATCAACTAACAAAATATATAATCTCAATTTTGAAAACTTATCATGAAATTATTGAAAAATAAAAATCCTTGCTAAATGAAATATAATGGATTATTTGAAACGAGAATGAACAGTTAATATTACATCAATAAATCTGTATCAGCTACCGTCTATAGAAGACAATGACAAGACAACGTTTTTACTTTCAATAACAACGTTTTTATTTTTACAACGTTTTTATTTTTACAACGTTTTTACTTTTACAACGTTTTTAACGGCAACGTTTTTACTTTCCTTGCCCTATTACCATAGGTAAGGAGAGTATTGCTTTCCGAAAAAAATTAAGGTACCCCAATTTCTAAATTTCTATACGTTTTAAGGTCCCCTGAGTCCAAATAAGTGGTTTTTGGGTTTTGGTCTGTATGTGTGTGTGTGTGTGTATGTGTATGTATGAGTGTATGTGCGTCTGTGTACACGATATCTCATCTCCCAATTAACGGAATGACTTGAAATTTGGAACTTAAGGTCCTCACAATATAAGGATCCGACACGAACAATTTCGATCAAATGCGATTCAAGATGGCGACTAAAATGGGAAAAATGTTGTCAAAAAAAAGGGTTTTTCGCGGTTTTCTCGGAAACGGCTCCAACAATTTTGAACAAATCCATACCTAGAAAACTCATTGATAAGCTCTATCAACTGCCACAAGTCTCATATCCGTAAAAATTTCACTGCACCATCTATGCAAAGTTTGATTTTAGATTCTCAATTATCAGGCTCCAGATACAATTTGAACGAAAAATTCAGAGTGGAAAAGATTGAGCATGAAAATCTCTACAATTAATGTCTTGTGACATTTTCACCTAAAATTGAAAATAAGCTCGAAATTCGAGAAAATGTGATTATCCAATTGCAAACTGTTGATTCTATCAAATGATTCACTATGAAGAGATACCAGACCTCGTTTGTCTCCAGCGTTATTGCCCTGTCACCAGCTGGCTCAAATCTTTGAATAGTAGACTTAAGATGCGCGGGAACACTAGCGTCAGGTGATAAATTTTTATAACGGCAAGGAAAGTTGTGTGAGTGCGCCACACCAGATTTTTCTCTTATATTTCTGCACTGCCATTATAACTTGGACCTTACTATAGATGTATGATTGATAAAAGAGTGAAGGTATAAGAAAAATGAAAGTGTAACCGTAGAGAAACAATAGCATAAGTAGATATCCCATGGTATAGGGCGTTCATGTCGCAACTTTTACTGTTATCTCAAGCCAATTACTGTCGATTATTGTTGATTTTTACTGTTTTGACCGGTAAGTGTGTATGAACGGCACAATATTGATTGATTGATTGTTTGAGTACTTTATTTATGTAGATTACAATATATACTGGCTTATACACTTATATACAATAGCTTACAATACAGCAAAATTATAGATGAATTTACACATAGACTAAGAAAATAATTATTGAACTGTATATGATATGAAAAAGCAATTTGTAATATAATAACTATAGATAATAATCATATTGTTATGCATCTACATGAATTGGCGGAGCTTTGGACATATCAATGTCCATTCTTCGGAAAGAATATTAAAAATATCCTCCCCACTATGTGTGACTACCAGCGTCATACAGCTTCACAGGAGAGAACTACGTGGACTATTGGCTTGAGATAACTAAAAGTTGCAACATAAACGCCCTATACCATGGAATATCTACTTATGCTATTGTTCTCTATGATGAAAGTGTAACTTTTTACCAATTTTTTCTGTTGATACGAGTTAGATTGTCGTCGGTGAAGCGGCTCGCAGTAGTCCCACACACACACAGACCTACCACCAAAACTCTGAACAAATACTGTCTCACTTTAAAAAATAGTTTGATGAATGGATAAGAACACGTCAGTCCAACCACGTCTTGTCTAATTATTATTCATCTACTCATTAAAAATTCTTCGTTGCCAACAAACAACTCGGTTGTGAAGTTTGAAAACCGACATTCAGAGCTTTAGGTGGACGTTTTTCGCACTATAACGGACCAAGTGACGTAACACTATAATGATGTCCACGTTATAATGGCAGTAGTGAAAATAGGAGTAAAACGTCTCTCCATTTTGCCACTGATTGTACATAGCTGTACTACTCAATTCATCCATTAAATCAATACTCAATAACCATTAATTTAATCAATATAATGATCATTCCTTGATAAATAATCAATTTGATGTCAAATTGATCAGGAAAATTTTTCATAATTTTGATTCAAAATTTGCTTTTATGACTGAGATCAGATTTTTATTCAGTCCATTGTCTAATATTATCACTTGACCGATATATTTATCATTATTTGTAAACTATAAATCATTCACTATGAAGAGGTAGCAGACCTCGTTGTCTCCAGCGTTATTGCCCTGTCACCAGCGGTTCAAATCTTTGAATAGTAGACTTGAGATGCGCGGGAACACTACGTAGCGTCAGGTGATCAATTTTCATAACGGCAAGGAAAGTTGTGTGAGTGCGCCACACCAATTTTTTCTAAAGCAATACTTTCCTTACGTATGGTGATAGGGCAAGGAAAGTAAAAATCAGACTATAGAATTATTCATCATAAATCAGCTGACAAGTGATTACACAGATGTGTGGAGAAGCCAATTTCTTGCTGTATTTGTATAAGGTCTATAGTTTCAATCAAAGACCTTAAAGAGGTATGCATCTTCAAGCTGGGTTCACACCGAAGTTATTAACATAATGTTAATAACTTAATCCTTATAGATTCTATTAGATTGAACGGAATTGACAAACACACATCTTCATCATGTGTATGATGAGTTATGTTCAATCTAAATAATCTATAAGGATTGAGTTATTAACATTTTGTTAATACTTTGGTCTAATCGCAGCTTTAAGGTCTTTGGTTTCAATATTTTGTTTTGCAGTCATGGTATTATATGTGTTCCATTAGTATCAATATTCTCACCTTCCAAAAACCTAATTTTAAAATAAAAAAATTATAAAAATAAATAGATTATATTAGATTGATCATAAATTATCATACACATGATGAAGATGTGTGGTCCAAAAGATGATAATTTTCAAGATCACAAAAATAGCCCCTCTTTCCAAGCCAGAATAGTCGAGTGCATAGAGCTTCTGATTCTGATGATATGGTTGCAGTTCAAATCCCGTCACAGTCAACTTTTCTGCTCCAAATTTTCTACTGTATTGAAGTTTTATTTCACAATAATTATTTTCGGTTGGACTTCCATAGAAACTCTTTCCCTATGCAAAGAAAAATGAGTAAAGAAAGTGTTAGGTTCAATGTGTGAAGAAAAAGCTTATCAATGATTCAACAGAGAGAATAGTTTATTCTTGTATTAGGTAATAGTATTAAAAGTTTATAGTGTGAAATTATAAAAAAATAATTGAATTTCACAATTTACACTAAGGAAAAAGTACTCTGAAAAACAATTATATATACCACTATACAGTAGTCTGATCGTAGTTTCAAATATGTTGCCGTCAATCGTCATTATGTTATTCCCCTAGATTATTCTCCTTTAAGAATGGTGCTTACAGTTCAATGAGCAAGAGAGAATGAGGAATAGCATAGCATAGATAGAATAGCAATGAGCAAGAATGTTGTGTGACTGTACCACACCAGATTTTTTGGAAAGCAATACTTTCCTTACCAATGGCAATTGGGCAAGGAAAGTAAAAATAGGACAAACAAAGTATGAGATGGGAAAAATGAATAGAGGAATATAGAAATGTTCAATGAAGAAGAAATGAATGGGTGCGACATAGAATTGTGCCCGTTTGAATAGACAGAACCCTTTTTCACAAACGATGCTCTGGTGAATCCTGTATTTCTATTTGTGCGAGATGTATCCTCACAGAAGAATTCTCTATAATGGCCGACTAACAATCATTATTTCTGCCTGATACACGAGCGTGCAGTATCATTATTATCCTATTACATCAATCTCATACACTTCTTCCATCTACGTCTTCTTCTCATTTGCTTCAACATACCATCACTCTCACTCTCTCTCTCTGTTCCTTAACTTAGCTTTTGCCATCTTCTTCTCAAATCCTAATCACTCACATCTACATTCTCGCCTTGGCGTTACCATTTCTTCAGTTTATTTTTCGTTTTCCTTTTTCTAAAAATCATTTGATCATTTCCCTCTTTTTTCACTGATCCTATTTTATAATTTCTTCTTCTTCTTATTCTTCTTTTCTCCTCCTCTTCTTATTTCTTCTTCTTTTTTTTTTCTTCTTCTTCTTCTTCTTGTTCTTCTTGTTCTGTTCTTTTCTTCTCCTCTGCTTCTTCTTCCTACCTTCTCTTCTCTGCTCACTAAGAGAGAAAGTGAGTGAGCAATGAGAGAGACACGAGAGAGAATCACTGAAAATTTAGAGCACTGAGTGGGGGAGGGGGTTGTGTGGCGAACTTCCCACAGAGTTTCAAGAGTTGGCAAGAGCAGTGGTTTAGGCCTACACCCGAGAGTGGATAGAAACAGAGATAGAGATCAAGGGTGATGAGACGATTAGCACAGCCGAACGCAAGAATTAGGAGAAGACGGAGAAGAAGAAGAAGAGGAAGAAGAAGAAGAGAAGAAGAAGAGAAGAAGAAGAGAAGAAGAAGGAGGAAAAAACGAAGAAGAAGAAGAGGGAAGAGGAAGAGGAAGAGGAAGAGGAAGAAGACGGAGAAGAAGAAGAGAAGACCGAGAGGAATGCACTCCGTACATAAGTTTTGTGTATGTGTGTGTGTGCGCATGTGTGAATGTGTGTGCGTGTGAATGCCGCAAGAAGATTATAATTGACATATTGATCATTTCAATATAATATCATATTCAATATTATGTTCTCCATGTTATAATACTCAAATTTGTATATTAATATATTTATTATATTCAAGTGTCCTCACACAGGGTAGGCTATAGGGAACATATATTAGAAATAGGAAACAATATTGTATTTGCTTGCTGGAATGTAATGATTGTTATTTATTTTTTTTGAATAAAGAAAGAATAAAGAATGAAGAATAAGGAAGAAGAAGATGGAAAAGATGGCGAAGAAGTAGGAGAAATAGAAAAAGGAGATGGAGATAGAAAGAAGAAGAAGAAGAAGAAGAAGAAGGAGAGGATGAAGAAGGAGGAGAAGACGAAGAGGAATAAGAAGAAAAGATGGTGAGGAAGAGTAGAGAAAAAGGAAGGACATGAAGAAGAAGAAGACTGGAGGAAAAAAAGAATGAGACGATGAAGAAGAAGAACGAAAAAAGGAAAAAAATGGTGGAGAAGTGGAAAGAAGAAGAGAGAGCTAAAAGGAGACGGAAGAGAGAGAAGAAAGGAAGGAGAAAGGAAGAAAGAAAAGATGCTGAGA
>NC_052512.1:41273364-41335864 GCF_014356525.2 Nilaparvata lugens
ATCAAAGAGGGGAAGAAACGCGGAGTAGAAAATGGAAAAAGAGGAATAAGAAGGGGAAGAAGAAGACAGCAAAAGAAGAGAAATTCAGTTGAACAAGAAGAAGGAGTAGGAGGAGGTGGTGATGGAGGAGGAGAACGAGTAGAAGAAGAAGAAGAAGAAGAAGAAGAAGAAGAAGAAGAGGAGAAGGAGGAGGTGGTGTAGGAGAAGTAGGAGGACGAAGAGGGGGAGTGGGAGGAGTTTGAGAAGGAGAAGAAAAAGAAGAAATCGAGAGGAAGAAGACGAAGTAGAAGAGGAAGATTTTGAAGAACTAACAAAGAGGAGAAGAAACACGGAGTAGAAGAAGAGGTGAAGGGAGAAGAAGACAAAAAACAGTTGAACAAGAAGGAGAAGAAGAAGAAGAAGAAAAACAAAAGTATGAAGAAGTTGAATAAAGTAGATGAGTTGGAGCGAGAATGATTCTCGGAGCCGGAAAATGAATTCAGTTATTTCTAGCAAAGGGGCTGTTTGAAGAGCTGCTCAGAGGTTGATTGAATGCAACCCCATTTTCATAATTAACCTTAGCTTAGCACCCTCTCATTTTCAAACGCGATCCTCTGAACAGTGACATTCACTTTAATCTGTCTGTGTTGAGTGGAATGGGAAGCATCAGTGTTATCATCAAGGAATGCATAAAACTACTACGTTATGTCCCAAATTTCGTGAAAATCGTTAGAGCCGTTTTCGAGATCCGTTGGATATAAACAAACAAAGATAAGAATATAAACATATAGAAATCGCTCGCTTAATTTGAAAGGATATGCACTTTTTTATTAGGGAAGAATTGTTTTTTGACTCTCTATAATAGAGTTCATAGAACAAATGAGTCTTGCATTTGCAATGCAGGCTAAAAAATCTGGTGTGGTACACTCACACAACTTTCCTTGCTCATATTCGAAACTACGATCAGACTTTTGTATATGTGTATATATAATTGTTTTCAGAGTACTTTTTCCTTTGTGTAAATTGTGAAATTCGATGATTTTTTTTAGTCGTCATTTTTTAAAGTCGTCAAAACAGCTGTTCTACAGATGAAATATCTCGACTATGTGTTCTTTTTATGAACTGCTCTACCTACCTACCTCATGCACGAGAAGGAGGTTACAAAGTCCATTTCTCAAGGATGGGGTGGACCCCCCATTAGTTTCCCAGAAAGGAGACTCATGCCAGTTAATAGAGCTGATAAATAACTATACAGAGTATGAATTTGAAAAAAATCGGTCAAGTTATTTTGAGAAAATCGTGAAAAACATGGTTTTTTTAGTAATTATCCGCCTTTTTTCTCAAGTATATTACGGAGCTCCTGCAATTTTCTCAGAAATGTGACTCATGTCAGTTGATAGGGCTTATAAATAGCTATCCATGGTATGAATTTAAAGAAAATCGTTGGAGCCGTTTTCGAGAAAACCGTGAATAACATGGTTTTTTAGTGATTATCCGCCATTTTTCAAAAGAATATTACGGAGCTCCTGCAATTTTCCCAGAAATGAGTCTCATGTCAGTTGATAGGGCTTATAAATAGCTATCCATGGTATAAATTTGAAGAAAACCGTTAGAGCCGTTTTCGAGAAAAACGTGAAAAACATGGTTTTTTAGTAATCATCCGGCATTTTTTCCGCCATTTTGAATTCAATTTCATTGAATTTCTTATTGTCAGATCCTCATGGTATAAGGACCTTGAGTTTGAAATTTCAAGTCAATCGGTTGATTAGGAATGGAGTTATCGTGTTCACAGACATACACACATACACACATACACACACACACACACACACCACACACACACACACACACACACACACACACACACACACACACACACACACACACACACACACAATACTTTCCTTACCTATGGTAATAGGGCAAGGAAAGTAAAAACAGATCGAAGCGACAGAAAGTAGTTTTTTCAATCGGAATAGAATCCCCTACTGTAATATCTTACTTGTAAAAGAAATATTCAGCTGTTTCTTCAATAACTCCCACCAACCCTTATAATTCGTTGCGGATTCCAGAGATCAATACAACAGTTCATGAGCGAGTTCTCCAACCCAGGGTGTCACCAGTGTAGTCACTGCAGTTGAATATAGTTGATACAGTTATGTAATACAGTGATTTTATGTGTCACAGGTTGGTTATGCTCGTAACTAATGGCGGAGCGTCGGCTGTAATAATTTCAGCATGAGATTTTAATGGTTGCACGTGACTCTGAACGAATAACGAGGATTTGCAGCTAAAGTCAAATCTGCTCCTTGCTGTATAGAGATCAAGTCAGTCAGAAGTATAACTCTAAAAATACTAGTAGTTCTGTGAACAGTAGACCTCACGCAGTATTCTCATCCACAAGTACCTGATTGAAACTATAGACCTTAATATGGAAATACAGCAATAGACTGGCTTCTCCACACATCTGTGTAATCACTTGTCAGCTGATTTATGATGAATAATTCTATAGTCTGATTTTTACTCTCATATTGGCGTATGAAGGAGGCTCCTTTTTCCTTTCATACTAGTGGTTCTGTGAACAGTAGACCTCACGCAGTATTCTCATCCACAAGTACCTGATTGAAACTATAGACCTTATGGAAATACAGCACTAGACTGGCTTCTCCACACATCTGTGTAATCACTTGTCACCTGATTTATGATGAATAATTCTATAGTCTGATTTTTACTCTCATATTGGCGTGGGGAGGAGGCTCCTTATCCCTTTTATACTAGTAGTTCTGTGAACAGTAGACTTCACGCAGTATTCTCATCCACAAGTATCTGATTGAAACTTCGATCTGTTTTTTTAGCCTGCAATGCAAATGCAAGGCTCATTTGTTCTATGAACTCTATTAGAGAGAATCAATACAATTCCTCCCTAATAAAAAAGTGCATGTCCTTTCATATTAAGCGAGCAATTTCTGTACATTTATATTTTCATATTCGGTTATTTATATCCAACGGATCTCGAAAACTGCTTTAACGATTTTCACGAAATTTGGGAAATAGTAGTTTTATGATAAAAAAAATTGATCGCACCAGGTCTTATCCCTGGGAAAACTCGCTGACTGACATGAGAAGGATTAAAATTAATCATCCTTAGAAAAACTAACAGATGATAATTCACTTGTCTGTCGAGACAGGAAATGCGTGTGTGGGAGAGAGACAGAATTATTTCCAGCTGTGTAATCGACTTGATCAAAATAATCTGATTTGTTGACATGACATGATAATCATTCTAAACTAGAGTGTAAAATAATTCTCAAAGTTATCCATTATTTGACAATTTCAAGTGATTATTGAGTGTTATTTTGTTATTCAATTTGGTTTTGTAAATAATCTAATTCAGAACATTTTTGTTTTCACATGTTTGAACTGAAAAATGAACCTGAATTCAAGTGTATGGAGCATTACCTACTTTTTGGACTATTTATAGAGTATGGATCAAAATTCGGGAAAGAAACAGTTTTCGGCTGTGCCTGTTAGTTCTCTCCCAATCATTTTGATGGATTGTGTTCTGTTTATCAATCTTCAATCTATATATATATAAAAGCAATATGACACTCACTCACTGACTGACTCACTCACTCGCAGAACTAAAAATCTACCGGACCAGAAACGTTCAAATTTGGTAGGTAAATTCAGTTGGCCCTTTAGAGGCGCACTAAGAAATCTTTTGACAATATTTCAACTCTAAAGCCACCCTTAGAGTTAAAATATTGCCAAAAGATTTCTTAGTGCGCCTCTCAAGGGTTTAAAGTTCGTCTTTTAGCATGTATATTCTTCTTATTCTCTTAATTATAATTGAAAAATGTCCATATCATATGTTAATATAGAACTTTAATCTAGAGAGAGTACCTCTTCGAAACAGTTGTTAACTGGTAACTAAATTAATAATTTTGTCAGGTTGGCATTAAGTTGAGTTGACTTTGTTAGGTTGGCACCAAGTTGAAGATTGAAATGCATCTATCGCGGAAAAATTTTTTGGGCACTGCTACTTCAATCAGAGCTATTCCTGGGAATATTATATTACTAGCCGTCAGGCTCGCTACGCTCGTCATATCCGTTTAGCCAGACGTTTAGTCTGGACCCCCGACTGGATCGTCCTAACATATGATGAAAATGCACAAATGAAAAATGCAGGCGAGCGAATCGAGCCTGCTGATCTCATTCTTGGACGACCCAGTCGGGGGTCCAGACTAAACGGATAAACGGATATGGCGAGCGAAGCGAGCCTGACGACTAGTAATATAATATTCATAGGAATAGCTCTGATTGAAGTAGCAGTGCCCAATCAATTTTTTCGCGATAAATGCATTTCATTCTTCTACTTGGTGCCAACCTAACAAAGTCAACTCAACTTAATGCCAACCTGACAAAATTATTAATTTAGTAACCAGTTAACAACTGTTTCGAAGAGGTACTCTCTCTAGATTATAGTTCTATATTAACATATGGTATGGACATTTTTCAATAATTATAATTAAGAGAATAAGAAGAATATACATGCTAAAAGACGAACTTTAAACCCTTAAAAACCACCCTTAGAGTTAAAATATTGCCAAAAGATTTCTTAGTGCGCCTCTAAAGGGCCAACTGAATTTACCTACCAAATTTGAACGAAGCGAGCCTGCTGATCTCATTCTTGGACGATCCAGTCGGGGGTCCAGGGGGCGGGGCCCCCTGGCTAGACGGATATAGCGAGCGAAGCGAGCCTGACGGCTAGTAGTTTATAAATAAATAACGAGCGAAGCTCGATGCCCCGATATTAGGTACATAAATGAGAAAATCTTACTCACATCCTATAACTCTCATATTCTGACTGGGAATCACTGCTTCAGCCCACACTGTATGCCTGCCTCACCTGTGAACAGAAAAATATTCGATAAAATCGTTTTATATTATTTTTCTATGTAGTTTGGTGGTACCATAGAGAAACAATAGCGTAAGTTGATATCCCATGGTATAGGGCGTTTATGTCGCAACTCTTACTGTTATCTCAAGCCGATTACTGTCGATTATTGTCGATTTTTACTGCTTTGCCCGGGTAAGAGTGTATGAACGGCACAATATGAGAGACTACCAGCGTCATAAAGCTTCTCCGGAAAGAATGACATGGACTATCAGCTTGAGATAACAGTAAAAGTTGCGACATAAACGCCCTATACCATTGGATATCTATTTATGCTATTGTTTCTCTATATTTTTACTGTTTTGTTGGGGTGAGAGTGTATGAACGGCATAATATGAGAGACTGCCAGCGTCATAAAGCTTCACAGGAAAGAACTACATGGACTATCGGCTTGGAATAACAGTAAAAGTTGCGACATAAACGCCCTATACCATTGGATATCTATTTATGCTATTGTTTCTCTATATTTTTACCCTTTAGACCGGGTAAGAGTGTATGAACGGCACAATATGAGAGACTGCCAGCGTCATAAAGCTTCACAGTAAATAACTACATGAACTATCAGCTTGAGATAACAGTAAAAGGTGCGACATAAACGCCCTATACCATGAGATATCTATTTATGGTATTGTTTCTCTATGGTGGTACCAAAATATACTACATCTCAAGGGATCTGTCAAAAAACGCACTATTATGAGGTCTGCGGGTGCTGTAGCTTTGCCTATCGGCGGAGTGCCACTAGATTACAATACTACCCAAACAAAAACATCCAACATTTTTGAAAATGTATCCTTCTATAAGCAACAGATGCTCTTTTGTATCTTCTCAAAAGCAACGTGTTGCATCCGAAAAGATACACAAGGAGCTTTGATATATCTTTCCAAAAGCAACAGATGCTCTTTTGTATCTTCTCAAAAGCAACGTGTTACATCTGAACACAAGGGGATTCAATGTATCTTTCCAAAAGCAACAGATGTTCTTTCGTATCTTCTCGAAAGCAACGAGCCGCATCTGAAAAGATACACAAGGGGATTCAATGTATCTTTCCATAAGCAACAGATGCTCTTTTCTATCTTCTCAAAAGCAACGTGTTCCAACCGAAAAGATACACAAGGAGCTTCAATGTATCTTTCCAAAAGCCACAGATGCTCTTTTGTATCTTCTCAAAAGCAACGAGCCGCATCTGAGAAGATACACAAGGGGATTCAATGTATCTTTCCAAAAGCAACAGATGCTCTTTTGTATCTTCTCAAAAGCAAGGTGTTGCAACCGAAAAGATACACAAGAAGCTCCAATGTATATTTCCATAAGCAAAAGATGCTCTTCCGTATCTTCTCGAAAGCATCCTATTGCAACCGAAAAGATACATAAGGAGCTTCAATGTATCTTTCCAAAAGCAACAGATGCTCTCTTGTATCTTATCAGAAGCAATGAGACGCATATGAAAAGATACACAAGCGGATTCAATGTAATATCTTTCCAAATGCAACAGATGCTCTTTTGTATCTTCTCAAAAGCAACAAGTAGCATCTGAAAAGATCACAAGGGGCTCTAATGTATCTTTCAATAAGCAATAGAATGCTCTTTTGTATCTTCTCAAAAGCAACGAGCCGCATCTGGAAAGATACACAAGGGGATTCAATGTATCTTTCCATAAGCAGCAGATGCTTTTCTGTATCTTCTCAAAAGCAACGTGTTGCATCCGGAAAGACACTCAAGGGGCTTCAATGTATCTTTTCAAAAGCAACAGATGCTTTTCTGTTTCTCCTCATAAGCAACGTGTTACATCCGAAAAGATACACAAGGAGCTATAATATATCTTTCAAAAAGCAACAGATGTTCTTTTGTATCTTCTCAAAAGCAACGAGCCGCATCTGAAAAAAATACACAAGGGGTTTCAATGTAATATCTTTCCAAAAGCAACAGAATGCTCTTTTGTATCTTCTCAAAAGCAAGGAGCCGCATCTGAAAAGATACACAAGGAGCTCTAATGTATCTTTCAATAAGCAACAGATGCTCTTTTGTATCTTCTCTAAAGCAACGAGCCGCATCTGAAAAGATACACAAGGGGATTCAATATAATATCTTTCCAAAAGCAACAGATGCTCTTTTGTATCTTCTTGAAAGCAACCTGTTGCAACCGAAAAGATACACAAAGATTTCATAATCAATATTAAATATTTTGTCAATTAATTATAATTCATTTCTACAATGTTAAAAAACGATCTGGCAAAAGAGCAAAGCGAGAAAGAGATAGCACTATCCGCTTTGTTGAATGATAGACAAGTATAGCAATACAATATTGCTAAACAAACACTGCCATTATAACGTGGACCTCACTAAAACAGCTTTAAATGAACATCTATATATGGAGAAGTCAGATTACATATGGCAGGGTGACTCAACATGGTCCAGTGAACAGCCAATACGTGTTCCAATGATTTACCTGGGAGTTAATTGCCGTAAAATCCTATTAATTTATTGTTCACTCGACCTGAAATGCAGTAGCTTAACAGTGGCAAGCGATGGGGAGGTTGTTCCCATGGGGGCTGTTCCTTCCCTGGGGTGGTTGTTCCCTTATAAGCATGCTATCGGAACATACCGAGGTAAAGCATCATTCTACAATATCAGGGCACCGAGCTTTGCTCGTTATTTTTATTTATTGATAAACAGAACCAAATTCTCTAAAATGATCGTGTTTATATTTCACATCTTATGAATTTCGGGGATGCGATATTTTGATTTTTCACATAGGCCTACTCATAGACCTTTTTTACAATCCACAGCTGTTTCAGCCAAGGATGAATTATCCTTTTAATGTTGTTCAGCGAGTTTTCTCAAGGATGAGACCTGGTGCAAACGAATCTTTATATCATAAACCTACTAGTAGTTCTGTGAACAATAGACCTTACGCAGTATTCTCATCCAAAAGTACCTGATTGAAACTTCAGACCTTATGGAAATACAGCAATAGACTGGCTTCTCCACACATCTGTGTAATCACTTGTCAGCTGATTTATGATGAATAATTCTATAGTCTGATTTTTACTCTAATATTGGCGTATGAAGGAGGCTCCTTTTTACTTTCCTTGCCCTATTACCCTATTACCATAGATAAGGAAAGTATTGCTTTCCGAAAAAAAATTAAGGTACCCTAATTTCTAAATTTCTATACGTTTCAAGGTCCCCTGAGTACGAAAAAGTGGTTTTTGGGAATTGGTATGTGTGTGTGTGTGTGTGTGTATATATATATATATATATATATATATATATATATATATATTTATATATATATGAGTGTATGTGCGTCTGTGTACACAATATCTCATCTCCCAGTTAACGGAATGACTTGAAATTTGGAACGTATAGTCCTTACACTATATAGCTCCGACACGAACAATTTCGATCAAATGCAATCCAAGATGGCGGCTAAAATTGCGAAAGTGTTGTCAAAAACAGGGTTTTTCGCTATTTTCTCGAAAACGGCTCCAACGATTTTGATCAAATTCATACCTAGAAAAGTCATTGATAAGCTCCATCAACTGCCACTAGTCACATATCTGTAAAAATCACAGGATCTCCGCCCTATCTATGCAAAGTTTGATTTCAGATTCTCAATTATCAGGCACCATATACAATTTAAACAAAAAAATTCAAGTGGAAAAGATTGAACATGAAAATCTCTGCAATATTGATGTCCAGTAACATATTTACCTAAAATTGAAAATAAGCTTCAAATTCGAGAAAATGTGATTATTAAAATTGCAAACTGTTGGCAACTGTTGGTCCTATTAAATCATACACTATGAAGAGATAGCAGACCTCGTGTGTCTCTAGCGTTATTGTCCTATCACCAGCTGTCTCATATCTTTGAATAGTAGATTTGAGATGCGCGAGAGCACTAGCGTCAGATGATAAATTTTCATAACGGCAAGGAAAGTTGTGTGAGTGCGCCACACCAGATTTTTATTTATTGATAAACAGAACAAAATTCTCTAAAAAATAATCGTCATTATATTTCACAGCTGGCTATAAGTCATCTTATGAATTTCGGGGATGCGATATTTTGATTTTTACAAACTCACTTTTTTTACTATCCACAGCTGTTCCAGCCAAGGATGAATTATCCTCTTAATGTCGTTCAGCGAGTTTTCCAAGGATGAGACCTAGTGCAATCGAATCTTTATATCATAAACCTACTATGTTCCAAATTTTGTGAAAATCATTAGAGCCGTTTTCGAGATCCGTTAAACATAAATAATCAGATATAAAAATAACCAGGTAAATATAAATACAGAAATTGCTCGCTCAATATAATAGGATGTTGAATGATCGACTGCAGAAAAATATGAATAACTATCGGACAGGCTCGCTTCGCTCGCCTCATCCGTCTAGCCAGGATCCGCTCCCTGGGGGTCCAGGGCTGCATCATCCAAAAAAAAGATCAACAGGCTCGCTTCCCTCGCCTACATTTTTCATTTGAGTTTTCTTTCTTCCGTCAACAAATTGAAAGAGACTTTCAGGCTCAAATTTAATCACCGGTTTTCCTTGAATTATCTGATGCAGGGATACAAAAATCGTTTTTTTTATCAGAGTAATTAAATATACGGTTATTTCTCAATTAGAGACTTGGTTAGGATGTATGCTATATGCTATAATCAACAATAAAATGAGAGACTAATGTAATAACATTGGTAGATAAAATAATAAGGTAGTCCTTGTGCTATTTTTCTTCCAAATTTTTAGGTGACAAAGTCCAAGATGAGGTTAGAATTTCACGTGTACAATTTTTACAAAATTCTAGTCCAAAATGAACATGAAAACTATAAATTTTGAATTTAGAAGGCTTGAATTAATAAATTGATTATAAATATTCCACTCAATTACCACTTTTAACAAATAATATTGAGTTATTTAAAAAAATTTGCAATCATTGAAGAAACACAAACTTGTAAACACTAAAGCTCGAATGTTATAAGAATTGTTGTATGTCAGTCTAATAGTTCTTGAAAATTTGAAACAGGAATGATATGGAGAACTTAACAAACATTTCCAACCCTATCAAGTATGAATTTGATTGAAAAATGTAGAAAAATGCTTTAAAAACTTGAGGGTAGAAGCTCTATAAAAAAGCTGGGGAACGCTTGGAAAACGCTGTGAAAGCGCCTAGATTGGGCGTATCTTTGGCGTAAGTCCTCTCAAGACACAATTACTAGACCCCAGCTGAACTTCGGTACTAAGTTTGATGATTTTCTCTTGATTGATTCTTGAAAAATGTGAGAAAACGTAAAATAAACGCTAGGGAACAAAAGGAACACGCAGTAGAACCGCCCATCTTGAGCGTATCTTTGGTGTACTTCTGAGTATTACCATAGAGAAACGATAGCATAAGTAGATATCTCATGGTATAGGGCGTTTATGTCGCAACTTTTACTGTTATCCCAAGCCGATAGTTCACGTAGTTCTTTCCTATGCAGCTGTGTGACGCTGGTAGTCTCTCAAATTGTGCCATTCATACACTCTCACCCCAACAAAACAGTAAAAATTGACAATAATCGACAGTAATCGGCTTGATATAACAGTAAAAGTTACGACATAAATTCCCTATACCATGGGATATCTACTTACGCTAATGTTTCTCTATGGCTGAACTTCTGTACCAAGTTTGATGATTTTCTCTCAATTGATTCTTGAGAAATACTTCTTCATCTCACGTCCTCTTCTTCTCCTCCTGTCCTTTTCTTATTAACTCCCTCTTCTTCTTCTCTGATTTTCACCTGATAGCTCCTGTATTTCTCATTTCTACCATAGCACCACTCTCAATTTCTGAATTAGCTCCAAAAAGAATTTATCAAATGGGGAAGCCGTGCGAGAATAAAAGACATCTACTCCAATTCTCTTCAAGCCTATTTTCCGCTCAATTTTCTCTTCACTCTCTTCCCAATTCCCTACACTTATTCCCTCAAATCTCTTCTTCTTCTTCTTCTCATCCTGTCTTCTTCTTCTTCTTCTTCTTCTTCTTCTTCTCCTTCTACTTCTTCCCTCATCTCCTTTTCCTTCTTTCTTTTTTCCCTTCCATATTCTTATCCCATTCTGGATTACCATTTTTGCTTCTTTTCGTTTTGCTCTTTTCCGTTTCTCTTTTCATCTCTAATCTTGCCCGACTGATAATCAAACTAGCTATTCACACTCTCTTCCAAACTCCCTACACTTATTTCCTCAACTTCTTCTTCTTCCTTCTTCTCCCCTCTTCTTTTTCTTCTTGTTCTTCTTCACTCTCTCCTTTATCTCCTTCTTCTTCTTCTTCTTCCTCTTCCCCCTCTTCTCCATCTTATTCTTCTTTTCTTCTTCTCCCTCTCGTTCCTCTTCTTCCTCTTCTTCTTCTCTTTCTTCATCCCTATTCTTCTTCTCCTGTCTTCTTCTTCCTAAACTCCTTCTTCTTCTTGTTCTTCTTCCCTCTTTTCCCCTTCCATCTTATCCTTCTTCTATTCTAGATTATCATCTTCTGCTTGTTTTCGTTTCTCTTTTCATATCCATCCTTGCCCGACTGATAATCCATCTATAGTGTGGTCCACGTTATAATGGCAGTGGATAAAGATAGAAGAATAGCGATACCGATTCTCTGCATTAATTAATTATATTAATTTCTACACCGTCAAGAACATAATTGTCATCGTTGTGGACCTAGAAAAGGATAGTACCACCGGCTTTGTCGAATGATAGACAAGGATAGCAAAACCAAAATTCATCAAATACTGTCATTATAACGTGGACCTCACTATAGCAGCTGTTCACAGTCGAGTGACGTCTGGTTGCTTTTGAGCAATTGGTTCGTTCTCTCCTCCATTCGGTCATGCATTTAGTGAAGTCCGCGTGGAGAAAGATAGAAAAATAATCTTGTCTACTCTCTTCCTTGCCACTGCCTTCTATAGAATAACGCTGACACCGTTATACTTGAAGGAATATCAACTGTTAATCTTGTTGAAGATTATCAATTACACTTTATTAGTGAAGAAAATATACTTTTCCTACAGATACCTTGAAAAGTGACCATTTCTGCACTGATTGCAGACCGCAAATAATCACTTTTCCGCTCTAGTGCGCAAAGTATTACTTTGCGTACTCCAGATTTGCAGCATGACAACGCAAAATAGTTAGTAGGTTATATGGAGCACCAGTGCAGCAAAATAAAAATTTAAGTTGGTAACAATACGATTCTAGATAAGAATCATCAATGGCTATATGGCTACATATTTATGATAAAATCCCAATCTAGAAATCCAAAACAATGATAATGTTCAACTAAATCATAATTAAATAATAACTTCTTATCATTTAATAATAAATAATGTTTATTTTCTATTGACAGTAATAATTATTTCAACTCCAAGCAATGAGAAATGTAGCAAATACACATTAGGAAATTCGAATTTTGAGGTTAAATAATTACCGTTCGAAATCCATGTTAATAAAATTAATAAGATATTTTTCCTTCAGTTACCTAAAAGTGACCATTTGTGCACTGATTGCAGGCTGCAAAGAATCACTTTTCCGCTCTAGTGCGCAAAGTATTACTTTGCATACTCTTATACTTTTGAGTATTATCTTGCAGCCATCCCAATCAGCTGTTGACATTTTTGGCGTGTATTTTGTATACGAATTTGTTCTATCTATATTTTTTCTGATTTTCAAATAAATAAAAATTCTTCTTCTTCTTCTTCTTCTTTTCTTCTTCTTCTTCTTCTTCATCTTCTCCTTATCCTCCCTCTTCCTCTTCTTCTTATTCTTCCTCTTCTTCTTCTTCTTCTTCTTATTCTCCGTCCACTTCTTCTTGTTTTTCTTCTCCTTATTTATCTCCATATTCTTCTACTTATTTATAATTAGCCATATCTCGTTGCTCTCCCTCTTCTCAAATTGGAATTATTTAACTTTTTATGTCTCACTTTCTATCTTTAAATATTTTTGCATTCGATAATCTTTCCCTCGTTTCAGCTTTTTTTTCCACTTATTCTTTTTCGCTCATTCCTTCTTATTCTTCATCTTCATCCTCCCCCTTTTCTCAATCAATCCTCATCTTCATCAATCTTCCTCGTTCCATTGCTCTTATTCCTTATATGATATTTTACTTTTTTTCTTCTTCTTCATCTCCTCTTCCTCCTCACTCTTCTTCTTCTTCTTCTCCCTCACATTCCCTTGTCCTCTTCATCTTCTTCTTCTTCTTCTTCAGCCACACAATCTGTTGCTGGGGTGTAGCTGGTGTGGAGTCAGCAATATCTTGCATACCACACTACCCCACGACACTCTAATATCGCCTTATTGCTTTTTCAACCCTTCTTTTCCATCACCTCCTCCTCCTTCTGCTTCCCCCTCTCCTCTTCTCCTCTCTCTCCATCATTCCAGAACACAGAGGCCTAAATAAATTCTCCAACACCCCTCCCCCCACAACAGCCGTAGACTGTGAGACATCTGCAGTCCGCTGAATACCAAAACAAAACTTTGATGCAAGAAGAATTTTCTAAAATCGTTCATCCATTCCTCCTCCTCCTCCTCCTCCTCCTCCTCCTCCTATCCCACCTACTCCTCCTCCTCCTCCTCCTCCTCTGACACTCTATCATCATCGTTATCCTCCTTCTCCTCCTCCTCCTCATCCTCACTCACTTTATCCTCCTTCTCTCCCACTTCTTCTAACCATCACTAGTCTTTCAATTCCAATATCTTGGATCTCTTCTAACATCATACAGTACTACCTCAACTTTCGCATATTTCATTATATTATGCTTATATGGTTATATGGTTATCCTATTATATTTAGCGAGCAATTTCTTTATTTATATATCTGGTTATTTTTATATCTGGCTATTTTTATATCTGGTTATTTTTATATCTGGTTATTTATGTTCAACGGATCTCGAAAACGGCTCCAACGATTTTCACGAAATTTTCTAAACGATTTTTTCAACTCGTCCATCCCCTCCTACTCCTCCACCTTCTCCTTCTTCTCCTCCTCCTCCTCTCCCGCTCCTCCTCCTCCCACTCCTCCTCCTCCTCCCACTCCTCCTCATCATCTCTCACTTTATCCTCCTCCTCTCCCACTCCTTCAAACCCTCACTGGTCTTTCAATTCAGATTTCCTGGATCTCTTCTATCTATAATTATTCAGTTCTCAAGAATTCACACAAAGTAGATTTTCAAATTTAGATGCTTCAAAACCAAATATAGAAGAAATATTTCTCATTATCCTATTATATTAAGCGAGCAATTTCTGCATTTATATATCTGGCTATTTTTATATCTGGTTATTTTTATTTCTGGCTATTTTTATATCTGATTGACCGAGCGAAGTGAGGTCTAAGATTCAAGTTGACGGATTGACATCTCTTAATGTTTGAATGTTTGAATGTTTATATGTTGCGCATTTACGGCGGAACGCGGTAATAGATTTTCATGAAATTTGACAGTCATGTTCCTTTTTTGATTGCGCGTCGACGTATATACAAGTTTATTGGAAATTTTGTATTTCAAAGATAATATAAAAGGAAAAAGGAGCCTCCTTCATACGCCAATATTAGAGTAAAAATCAGACTATTGAATTATTCATCATAAATCAGCTGACAAGTGATTACACAGATGTGTGGAGAAGCCAGTCTATTGCTGTATTTCCATGAGGTCTATAGTTTCAATCAGGTACTTGTGGATGAGACTACTGCGTGAGGTCTACTGTTCACAGAACTACTAGTATTAAGCGAGCAATTTCTGTATTTATATATCTGGTTATTTATGTTTAACAGATCTCGAAAACGGCTCCAACGATTTTCACGAAATTTGGAACATAGTAGGTTTATGATATAAAAATTCGATTGCACTAGGTCTCATCCCTGGGAAAACACGCTGAACGACATTAAAAGGATAATTTATCTTGGCTGAAACTGCTGTGAATAGTAAAAAAGTGAGTATGTGAAAGATCAAAATATCGAATCCCCAAAATTCATAAGATGACTTATAGCCAGCTGTGAAATATAAACACGATTATTTTAGAGAATTGTGTTTTGTTTATCAATGAATAAAAATAAAGAGCGAAGCTCGGTGCCCCGATATTGTATGATTATAAGGTTATATGATTATTTGGGTATTCATTTATGTTCAACGGATCTCGAAAACGGCTCTAACGATTTTCACGAAATCTGGAACATAGTAGGATTATGATATAGAAACTCGATTGTACAAGGTCTCATCCCTGGGAAAACTCGCTGAAGAACATGAAAATGATAAATATTATTCATCCTTGGAAAAACAGATGATAATTTCGTCGTCTGTCGATAACAGAAGATGCGAGTGCCTGTGTGGGAGAGAGACAGAATTCATTATGTTCAGCTGTTGAATCAATCAGCTTATCTCACGAGAAATTTCAATCAACTTTTTCAAAATAAGATGATTCATTGACATGGTATATCATTCTAAATTAGAGTATATCATAGTTTTCAAAGTTAATAATCATTTTACAGTTTTAAGTGATTAATGAGTGCTATTTTGTTGTTCAATTTGGTTTGTAAACAATCTAAATTGGAAATTTTCTGTTTTCAAATGTTTGGACTGAAAATTGGTGTAAGTGTACGTTCAGTGCCAAAATACCTGTCATCAAATTTTTGGTTGGGATCGATTTATTTTGAGCACAGAATCACAAAAATTAAACGGCGGTCACTATTGTTTTTAAGATAAACTAAGCTCACAGAAGCACAATTTTACACTGTAAGTAGCAGCCATTTTGATTATCGTAATCATCAAATTATGATATTTCTAATCCAAGTTTTTCTAATTCAAAGCTTTTCCTAACCAAAACTTTTCTAACCCAAAGCTTTTCCTAAACTGAAGCTTTCCCTAACCTTAGCTTCTTATGGCTGCTACCTATAGGTTAAATGCATGTGAAATTGTGCTACTTTGAACTTAGTTTATTCTAAAAACAATAGTGTTCGCTGTTTAATTTTTGTGATTTTGTGCTCAAATTACATACTAAATCGGACGATCTCAACCAAAAATTTGATGACAGGTATTTTGGCACTGGACGTACACTTTAGCCTGAAAATTGGACCTGAATTCAAGTGTATGGAACATAACCTACTTTTTGGACCATTTATAGTGTATGAATCGAAATTCGGGTAAGAAACAGTTTTGGGCTGTGCCTGTTAGCCCTCCCCCAATCATTTTGAAGAATTGTGTTCTGTTTATCAATAAATAATGTTTAACGGATCTCGAAAACGGCTATAACGATTTTCACGAAATTTGAAACATAGAAGGTTTATGATGTAAAGATTCGATTGCTCCAAGTCTCATCCTTGAGAAAACTCGCTGAACGACATTAAAAGGATAATTCATCCTTGGCTGAAACAGCTGTGGATAGTAAAACAGTGCGTATGTGAAAAATCAAAATATTGCATCCCCGAAATTCATAAGACGACTTATAGCATAGGGAAACAATAGCGTAAGTAGATATCCCATGGTATGGGGAATTTATATCGCAACTTTTACTGTTATCTCAAGCCGATTACTGTCGATTATTGTCAATTTTTACTGTTTTGTTGGGGTGAGAGTGTATGAACGGCACAATTTGAGAGACTACCAGCGTCACACAGCTGCATAGGAAAGAACTACGTGAACTATCGGCTTGGGATAATAGTAAAAGTTGCGACATAAACGCCCTATACCATGGGATATCTACTTATCCTATCGTTTCTCTCAAAGACCTTAAAGAGATATAGACCCACAATGCTTATGCCTTCCCAATGATAGCTTTTACTTGAAATATTGAAGGCCGCCATTGGGGTATTTTAGCACGAGATATTATAAATTATTTACTTATATAATTATATATAATTATAATACTATAGATCACAGAGGCATTGGTATGTAATAATCTTATGGGTTGCCCCCTCAATGGCGGATTTCAATTCCAAATACGACACTAGCGCTGCATGTGAGTCTATGCATCTTTAAGGTCTTTTATAGCCAGCTGTGAAATATAAATACGATCATTTTAGAGAATTGTGTTCTGTTTATCAATGAATAAAAATAAAGAGCGAAGCTCGGTGCCCCGATATTTATAACTAAAACAGGAAATATTCACATAGAAAAATAATTTTTGAGAATTACCGAAAAACAAACTCAATTCTAGAAGCACAGCTTTCAATCAATTAAAAGCTATTGATCAATAAAGTCCAGTACGTGTGATTTGCGCCTTGGTTCTACAACTGCGCAGCTGGTAATCTATCTCGGTAACAAGATGAACGTTTCTAATTGCAAGTTCACAAAAGAGAAACTCATCTGAGGATTTGAAGGTTTATTCTCAGATTACCTTTGAAATTTCCAAAGTCACTAATTGAATAAAACTCAGAATCTCCCCTATCAATTTCCAATTATCCACGGAGCTCATCCGCACTTTCTATCAGATTAGACTGATTCAGAAATTGTTTTTCAAAACAAGTCTTGCCTCTCAACTCATGTTCCGATCTGCTCGAAACAGATTAATAAGTTTCAAAATACAAATCCAAACAAAAATCTTCCTTCACAATCTCAAAAAAAATCTGGTGTGGCGCACTCACACAACTTTCCTTGCCGTTATGAAAATTTATCACCTGACGCTAGTGTTCCCGCGCATTTAAAGGCTCTTATTCAAAGATTTGAGCCAGCTGGTGACAGGGCAATAACGCTGGAGACATACATGAGGTCTGCTATCTCTTCATAGTGAATGATTTAATAGAATCAACAATCATTCGCAATTGAATAATCAAGTTTTCTCGAATTTAAAGCTTATTTTCAATTTTAGATGAAAATGTTACTGAACATTAATTGTAGAGATTCTCATGCTTAATCTACTCCACTTGATTTTCTTTGTTTAAATTGTTTAATCTGAAGTCTGATAATTGGGAATCTAAATCGAACTTTGCATTGATGGGGTGGAGCTCCTGATATTTTTACAGATATGGGACTTGTGGCAGTTGATAGAGTTTATCGATGACTATTCTAGTTATGAATTTGATCAAAATCGTTGGAGCCGTTTCCGAGAAAATCACGAAAAACCCTGTTTTTGACAACATTTTCGCCATTCTAGCCGCCATCTTGAATTGCATTAGATCGAAATTGTTCGTGTCGGATCCTTATAGTGAAAGCACCTTTAGTTCCAAATTTCAAGTCATTCCGTTAATTGGGAGATGAGATATCGTGCACACAGACGCACATACACTCATACACACACACACACATACAGACCAATACCCAAAAACCACTTTTTCGGACTCAGGGGACCTTGAAACGTATAGAAATTTGTAAATTTGGGTACCTTATTTTTTTTCGGAAAGCAATACTTTCCTTACCTATGGTAATATGGCAAGGAAAGTAAAAATCAGACTATAGAATTATTCATCATAAATCAGCTGACAAGTGATCACACAGATGTGTGGAGAAGCCAGTCTATTGCTGTATTTCCATAAGGTCTATAGTTTCAATCAGGTAGTTGTCGATGAGAATACTGCGTGAGGTCTACTATTCACAGAACTACTAGTAATTCATCCTGGCTGTTTTCAAATGACTGACACAATCCAGTCACATAGTGAAAGTGTAAAGAAGGTCGTTCAAAAGGAGTTTTGTCCACACGTGTCAATCAAAAAAAGATTAAGTCCAACATTTAAAGCTTTATTATCCAAAAACTATAAATATTCTAGGAAAGAATTGTTGATCAATAATGTCTCTAATGCCTGATTGATCATGTAAAAAAATTCAATTATCCACACTGGTAAATATTTTTACAACAGTTTTTGTCATTTGTGAGAAATGAGCTTTAGGTGACAAAATCTTTTTTGAACGCCGCATCCTCAATTATAGTGAGGTCCACGTTATAATGGCGGTGGATAAAGATAGAATAATAGCGATGCCGATTCTCTTCATTAATTAATTATATTTCAACACATAAAAAACATAATGTCAAAAACATAACTGGCATCGTTGTAGACCTAGAAAATGATAGTACCACTGGCTATGTCGAATGATAGACAAGGATAGCAAAACCAAAGTTGATCAAATACTGTCATTATAACGTGGACCTCACTATAGCATCACCGTCATTTAATGTAAATCAGTGTATAAACAAGTTGATATTGTAGCATACATAGATACAGAACTCTAATCTAATCTAATCTTATCATATCCAATATCCATCCCCTCATTTTATTTCTCTCTTCTTTTGGTAGAGAGTTAATGGGGTGGATATTTTTAATATTGTTTCCGAAGAATGGACATTGATATGTCCAAAGCTCCGCCAATTTATGTAGATGCATAAGAATATAATTATCTATAGTTATTATATTACAAATTACTTTTTCATATCATATACAGTCCAATAATTATTTTCTTAGTCTATATTATGTACATTCATCTATAATTTTGCTGTATTGTAAGCTATTGTATATAAGTGTATAAGCCAGTATATATTGTAATCTACATAAATAAAGTACTCAATCAATCAATCAATCAGTCAATCAACACCTAACTAGCTATAGTTAGGTCCACGTTGAAATGGCAGTGAAGAAAGATAGGAGAAAAACGTTGCCAAGTCTATTGTAAGCTATTGTATATAAGTGTATAAGCCAGTATATATTGTAATCTACATAAATAAAGTACTCAATCAATCAATCAATCAATATCCCTTAATTTTATTTATCTCTTCCACACACACTAACACTAGGTTTTTAAATAAAGGCAGCTAATCAATCAATCAATCAATCACACAGACTCTCATTATTTTCTGATAGATCCTCAATCAAGAGGCTTAAAATAAAGGCAACAAATCTGACTGTCAGAATCTCTCATAAATAACATGACGGCATCTCATTCTAACATTCTGGCGATACCAAGTTTATCTCGCACAGAACTTGACAACAATAGGGGAGTTCACCAACAATGGTCTCTCTCAGGTATGAAGGGAAGTTTGCGGGCATGCGCATTTGTTCACTACGCATTGTGCTGCCTGTTTTATTATTTTCTATATACACACCCTTGCAGCGGGGCCTGATTTATAACCTAGAGTGCCGTGCCATGACAAATAATAATATGAGTACTGAAGTGGGCTCCACCATATATATATATATATATATATCTATGAGTTTCACTCACAAGTGTTAGCACTGGTGGACTGGGAAGCATTTATACGGAATGTGAAACTTATATATATATATATATATATATATATTATATATATATATATATATATATATATATATATGTAGGGATAGCAGCAGAACACACGCTGGATAATAATTCTTCAAGCACATACACATGAAGTGCGTTAAAGTGGAAGTGTGAGAGGATTAATATGAAATGAGAGGGGTAGAGATAAGATTAGATTTCTTTTTTTATGTATGTTACAATATTTACTGGCTTATACACTAACTAGCCACCAACAATGGAAAGAGCAATGTCAGCTGATAGGCTGTGTTTCACGATTTTCTCAAAGACCGATTTTTTTCAAATTTATGCCCTGTATAGTTATATATCATCTCTATTAACTGGCATGAGTCTCCTCCCTGAGAAATTAACAGGGGGTCCACCCAATCCTTGAGAAATTCACTTTGTAACCTCTTTCTCGCGCGTGAGGTAGGTAGGTGGAGCAGTTTATTCAAAAGAACACATGTCGATATTTTATTTGTAGAACAGCTGTTTTGACAACTTTCAAAAAATCCTCAAATTTCAAAATTTAAATAAAGGAAAATGTACTCTGAACACAATAACAATAGTATAATCGTAGTTTTAATTATTCAGCCGCCAATCGGCATAATGTTATTCCGCTAAATTATCCTCGTTTAAGAATGAGGCTTATAGATAAATGAGCAAGGAAAGTTGTGTGTGTGTACCACACCTGATTGTTTAGCCTTTGCACAGCATCAACACTGTTCCTCAAAATACTTCTCCCTCCCTGTTTAACAACCCTACACCTCCCACTTCAAAACCACTCCTACCAGACCACTTTCGCAATCAGGACAAATCAACATGTGACCCCTTGCTAATTACCAATCACAACAACACCCTTCTGCCGGACTATAGTGAGGTCCACGTTATAATGACAGTATTTGATCAACTTTGGTTCTGCTATCCTTGTCTATCATTTGACAAAGCCGGTGGTACTATCCTTTTCTATAGTGAGGTCCACGTTATAATGACAGTATTTGATCAACTTTGGTTTTGCTATCCTTGTCTATCATTTGACAAAACCGGTGGTACTATCCTTTTCTAGGTCCACAACGATGCCAATTATGTTTTTGACAGTGTAGAAATATAATTAATTAATGCAGAGAATCGGCATCACTATTATTCTATCTTTATCCACTGCCATTATAACATGGACCTCACTATAGTCTCATAGATTCGAATAGAATGTGTGTGCTTGAGTGGAGTGGGAGGGAGAGGGGTTGTAGAGTAGGACTGGAGTGGGATGTAGACACGATTGGCATAGAGATACATGGAGTGAGGTTGGAGTGTGTGAGAAAGAGAGAGTGTGTGAGAGAGAGAAGGCAGAGAGAGTGAGTGATCTTCATTGTTGTGAGACCGAAGGGATCATTAGTAGATCCTAGAGGGTTACATGACCCTCCCCCCTTCCACTGCTGATGAATTTGTTCCTCCAACCCTTCCAAATTGATTGATTAATGAATGACTCTGGTCTTGTCACACCTCTACACTCGCTCATTCTCTCTCACTCCCACTCACCCCATGGTTTGGTAGAGAGTTAGTGGGGAGGATATATTGAATATTGTTTCCGAAGAATGGACATTGATATGTCCAAAGCTCCGCCAATTTATGTAGATGCATTACAAAATAATTATCTATAGTTATTTTATTACAAATTACTTTTTCATATCATATACAGTTCAATAATTATTTTCTTAGTCTATACTATGTAAATTCATCTATAATTTTGCTGTATTGTAAGCTATTGTATATAAGTGTATAAGCCACTATATATTGTAATCTACATAAATAAAGTACTCAATCAATCAGTCAATCAATCATAGAGAAACGATAGCGTAAGTAGATATCCCATGGTATAGGGCGTTTATTTCGCAACTTTTACTGTTATCTCAAGCCGATAGTTCATGTAATTCTTTCCCGTGAAGCTGTGTGACACTGGTAGTCTCTCATACTGTGCCGTTCATACACTCTTACCCAAACAAAACAGTAAAATTCGACAATAATCAACAGTAATCGGCTTGAGATAACAGTAAAAGTTGCGACATAAACGCCCTATACCATGGGATATCTACTTACGCCATTGTTTCTCTAAGGTTATACAGAGTGGAAGATTTCGACTGAGTTTCAGTTCCCCTGCTGGAACGAAGCCCAACAGGTATTTGTTGGCTGTTAATTAAGATGTATAATTTAGCGTACTTTATGTAAAATGAACTGAAAAATTGAATAAAACCGTTTCCAGACCTGTAGCTACAGTAATTTTCAAGATATGTGACGAAATACGCGAAACTTGGTCCCGAAATAGTATATATCGCACCTAGAGCAGAAAAACATTCTTGCCCGTGGTGCAAACGATATTTTCCGCCACACTACAGGTATTGCTGACAAAATAAATAAAGAATACTTGTTATCGTACCTATCTTTTGATTTTAGTGTTAGAAGATTTGCAGTCAGGATTTCAGATTCTTTTAAAATTTCACTTGGAATATCATGGCCGTCATCATCTTCAAGCATTTTTGAAAATTTGGAATGCGCTAATCAACAATAAATAATTGAATAAAAGTGGTTGCGAAGCGAGTTTCAAAACTCGACCTAAAATCATGACGACTTCAGCTGATGAAGAAAGTGGACACTCGCCCGATCTAGCGGATGACTTATTAATTACAGACTTTCATGAGCGGCTGGAAAGACACAACTTTCTGGCCTAGACCGGAAAGAAACCCTTTTCTGACATCAGACGAGAGTCGTCTGCAAACAAGGTCTTTCAGATCTACATAGGGACTGGAAAACAGCTGCTTTATGTGCAGTGTGGCAAAAAATAGTTCCTTTCAGGTTTAAAGCAGATTTACTATGTTAAATTTACGATGAACCCAACATATTTCCTCACAAAATTTGTAGGGAATTCAATTTCGAAGAGAAAGATGTGAAATAAGTCTATAATAGACAAACGCAACCTTTTAAAAAATAATCATTAATTACATACAAAACACATGAAAAATAGACAGAATCAGTTAATCTCTCTGTCTATTTTTCATATGCTTTGTATGTAATTGAGGATTATTTTTTCATCTATCATAGGTTTATTATAATGTATCTTGACTTTGTATCAGGGCTGATCTTGTATCTTGGTTGTATAATGTATCTTGACTTTGTATCAGGGCTGATCTTGTATCTTGGTTGTATAATGTATCTTGATTTTGTATCAGGGCTGATCTTGTATCTTGGTTGTATAATGTATCTTGATTTTGTATCAGGGCTGATCTTGTATCTTGGTCATATAATATATCTTGACTTTGTATCAGGGCTGATCTTGTATCTTGGTTGTATAATGTATCTTGACTTTGTATCAGGGCTGATCTTGTATCTTGGTCATATAATATATCTTGACTTTGTTTCAGGGCTGATCTTGTATCTTGGTTGTATAATGTATCTTTACTTTGTATCAGGGCTGATCTTGTATCTTGGTCATATAATATATCTTGACTTTGTTTCAGGGCTGATCTTGTATCTTGGTTGTATAATGTATCTTGACTTTGTATCAGGGCTGATCTTGTATCTTGGTCATATAATATATCTTGACTTTGTTTCAGGGCTGATCTTGTATCTTGGTTGTATAATGTATCTTGACTTTGTATCAGGGCTGATCTTGTATCTTGGTCATAAATATATCTTGACTTGTTTCAGGGCTGATCTTGTATCTTGGTTGTATAATGTATCTTGACTTTGTATCAGGGCTGATCTTGTATCTGGTCATATAATATATCTTGACTTTGTATCAGGGCTGATCTTGTATCTTGGTTGTATAATGTATCTTTACTTTGTATCAGGGCTGATCTTGTATCTTGGTCATATAATATATCTTGACTTTGTATCAGGGCTGATCTTGTATCTTGGTTGTATAATGTATCTTGACTTTGTATCAGGAACGATCTTGAATCTTGGTTGTTTAATGTATCTTTATCTTGTATCAGGGCTGATCTTGTATCTTGGTTGTGTAATGTATCTTGATTTTGTATCAGGGCTGATCTTGTATCTTGGTTGTATAAAGTATCTTCACTTTGTATCAGGGCTGATCTTGTATCTTGGTTGTATAATGTATTTTAATTTTGTATCAGGAACGATCTTGAATCTTGGTTGTTTAATGTATCTTTATCTTGTATCAGGGCTGATCTTGTATCTTGGTTGTATAATGTATCTTGATTTTGTATCAGGGCTGATCTTGTATCTTGGTTGTATAAAGTATCTTCACTTTGTATCAGGGCTGATCTTGTATCTTGGTTGTATAATGTATCTTGATTTTGTATCAGGGCTGATCTTGTATCTTGGTTGTATAATGTATCTTCACTTTGTATCAGGGCTGATCTTGTATCTTGGTTGTATATGTATCTTGATTCTGTATCAGGGCTGATCTTGTATCTTGATTTTGTATCAGGGCTGATCTTGTATCTTGGTTGTATAATGTATCTTGGTTATTTATCAGGGCTGAACTTGTATCTTGGTTTTATAATGTATCTTGGTTATTTATCAGCGCTGATCTTGTATCTTGGTGTATAATGTATCTTCACTTTGTATCAGGGCTGATCTTGTATCTTGGTTGTATAATGTATCTTGACTTTGTATCAGGGCTGATCTTGTATCTTGGTTGTATCTTATATCTTAGGTAGAGAGTTAGTGGGGAGGATATTTTTAATATTCTTTCCGAAGAATGGACATTGATATGTCCAAAGCTCCGCCAATTTATGTACATGCATAACAATATAATTATCTATAGTTATTATATTACAAATTACTTTTTCATATCATATACAGTTCAATAATTAGTTTCTTAGTCTGTATTATGTAAATTCATCTATAATTTTGCTGTATTGTAAGCTATTGTATATAAGTGTATAAGCCAGTATATATTGTAATCTACATAAATAAAGTACTCAATCAATCAATCAATCAATCAATCAATATCTTGTATCAGGGCTGATTTGGTCGTGGTTCACATCTGTATTAGAGAAAGCGTCAACTCCATAAGAGAGAGTTTCCACCCTAATTATCCAAATACTGAACAAACCACACGACCTGAGTGCTAAGTCCTTCTCCCTACTAAGTCCCCCCTCCCTGCTAAGTTTGCCGAACACTTCGCTAAGTTTGTAAGCATAATCAAGTGGGGGGATCTCTTCTTTATACATTCACACATGTTATCTCTGCTTGGTCTGATTATTGAATCAGAGCAACTCGAATATCTTCCTAAAATCTTCAAATTCCACATTGAAAATACTCATTTAATGATGATTATAATAACAGAAATATATTATAATATATGGGCACAGAGCTTCGCACGTTATTTCTATTTATTGATGAACAGAACACAGTTCTCTAAAATGATCATGTTTATTGACCGAGGTCTAAGATTCCAAAGTGAGGTCTAAGATTCAAGTCAACGGTTTGGCATTTCTCTTAATGTTCAAATGTTTGAATGTTTAAATGTTCATATGTTGCACATTTATGGCGAAACGCGGTGATAGATTTTCATGAAATTTGACAGGTATGTTCCTTTTTTAATTGCGCGTCGACGTATATACAAGGTTTTTGGAAATTTGCATTTCAAGGATAATATAAAAGGAAAAAGGAGCCTCCTTCATACGCCAATATTAGAGTAAAAATCAGACTATAGAATTATTCATCATAAATCAGCTGACAAGTGATTACACAGATGTGTGGAGAAGCCAGTCTATTGCTGTATTTCCATAAGGTCTAAGGTATTTAAGCGGGTATTGTGGATGAGAATACTGCGTGAGGTCTACTGGATTAGGGAAATTCATTACACATACAGTCGTGGTCCTGTAGCTTTGCCTATTGGCGAAGGGCCACTAGACTACAATACTACCCGTTCAAAAACATCCAACATATATCTTCTCGAAAGCAACTTATTGGATCCGAAAAGATACTCAAGGAGCTGTAATGTGACTTTTCATAAGCAACAGATGCTCTTTTGTATCTTCTCAAAAGCAACGTATTGGATCCGGAAAGATACTCAAGGAGCTATAATGTGACTCTCCATAAGCAACAGATGCTCGTTTGTATCTTCTCAAAAGCAACGTATTGTATCCGAAAAGATACTCAAGGAGCTACAATGTGACTTTTCATAAGGAACAGACACTCTTTTCTATCTTCTCAAAAGCAACGTGTTGCATCCGAAAAGATACACAATTAGATTTTCAGAGTTACTTCCTTTTAGCACAACACAGCCTATCAGCTGACATTCGTTCAACAAGCTCTTTCCATTGTTGGTGATACGTTGCAACTCTCTCATTCATGAAGAATCTCTGTGTGTAGGGAGCTTCCTCCATCTAGGGATCTAGGGTCTCTGAGCCTGATGTTTTTGGGAAGCCGTGAATATTACCCCGTGAACCATACCTCATAATAATGTATCTTATAATGCTTAAAGAATATTTCCTAACTTCTACTATAGGCATAATTCTGCAGGTTTTTTTATTTCCTAGTTTAAATTATAGATAAGAATTCTTTCCCCACGATAGTCTATGTGGAGAGATATTCATTTCCTGATAATATACATTCTACTATATTGAAGTCCACGTTATAATGGCAGTGTTTGATTAGTAATGGTATTGCTTTCCTTGTCTATCATTCAACAAAGCAGATAGCACTATCTCTTTCTCGTTTTGGTCTGTTGCCAGATCATCTTTTAACAATGTAGAATCAATAATTAATTAACAAAATATTCCATCTCAGTTATAGTAATTCATTATGAAATTATTGAAAAATAATTTCTTGCTTGATAAGATATAATATTGATTATTTTAAACGAGAATGAACCTTTAATATAACATCAATAAACCTGTATCAGATACCATTTATAAAGAAGGCATTGCCAAGACAGAGGATCGGCAACGTTGTTATCCTATCTTTCTCCACTGCCATTATGACGTGGTCCACAATATATACTGTATGAAGTATGATTGGAATAATGGTAAAAGCAATGAGACTTTGTAACTCTCATTTCCCATCATGTATCTCCAACTCTTTCTTATTTTTTACTTTCCTTGCCCTATTACCATAGGTAAGGAAAGTATTGCTTTCCGAAAAAAATTAAGGTACCCAAATTTCTAAAATTCTATACGTTTCAATGTCCCCTGAGTCCAAAAAAGTGGTTTTATGAGGTGGTGTGTATGAGTGTATGAGCGTCTGTATACACGATATCTCATCTCCCAAATAACGGAATGACTTCAAGTATGGAACTTATGGTCCTTACACTATAAGGATCCGACACGAACAATTTCGATCAAACACAATATAAGATGGTAAAAATGTTGTCAAAAACAGGGTTTTTCACGATTTTCTCAAAAATGTCTCCAACGATTTTGATCAAATTTATACCTAATAATTTATAGTCATTGATAAGCTCTATCAACTGGCACAAGTCCCATATCTGTAAAAATTTCAGGAACTCCGCCCCATCTTTGCAAAGTTCGATTCTAGTTTCCCAATTATCAGGCTTCAGATACAATTTAAACAAAAAAATTCAAATGAAAAGATTGAGCATAAAAATCTCTACAATTGATGTTCAGTGACATTTCCACCCAAAATTGAAAATAAGCTCGAAATTCGAGAAAATGTGATTATTCAATTGCAAACTGTTGGCAACTGTTGATTCTATTGAATCATTCACTATGAAGAGATAGCAGACTTCGTGTGTCTCCAGCCTTATTATTCTGTCACCAGCTGGCTCAGATCTTGGAATAGTAGACTTGAGATGCGCGTGAACACTAGCGTCAGGTGATCGATTTTCATAACGGCAAGGAAAGTTATGTGAGTGCTCCACATCAGATTTTTTTCTGATAATTTATTATTTCTCTGAAACCTTCCCTCACCAGAGATCGTTCCCTCAGAATATCTACAAGTTGTTAAAACAAAACTTCAGTACTTAATTTCCCTGCAAAATTTATGCCAACGTTCTACATGCAGATGAATTTAAATCAGGGGAAGGTGGCAATGAAAGTTCAGTAGGAGAGGGAAGAAAAAGGATCAGGAGGGAAAAAAGAGGGAAATGAGATAATTTGGAAAGGAGGGGGTGATGGAGAGATTGAAGCGGGGGAACAAGTTTGTAGAAAAAGGATCATGAGGGAAAAAAGAGGGAAATGAGATAATTTGGAGAGGAGGAGGTGATGGAGGGATTGGAGCGGGGGGAAACTTTGTAACGAGCGTAGAAAATAATTCTGTGAAACTTTCTGTGAGAGAAATAATTTTGAACTGAGATTAAGGGGTGGGGCTCAACTATTTAACCATGAATTGCTCTTAATGTCTTAACTTGGAATTTAATTAGTGAGATGCTGCTACACTGCAAGAAAGAGCAAGAAAATCGATGAACGTATCTCACTTCTTTATTACTAGTCACCCCCTGGATTGGAGAACTCGCTCAAGAACTGTTGTATTGATAGGTAGCGTTCTGCAATAGTATCTTAAGTCACAAGGACGGGAAGGCCCATTTTGCAGCCGAGAATAATGTTTCTAGTCGAAGCGTTAGAATCTCCTTGCTGCTGATTTTTTCCCGTGCGTATTCTAAATTTACAGTATTTCAAGTTCTACGACCCTAGTTTGGACGTTGTCCGTACCTCGGCATTATTAAGAAATAAAATGTTGTGAATCAGTAGATAGAAAATTTACTAACAGATCCACCGACGGCTGTTGTATGAGGCAATGATTATAACAGCTGATTTTCATTTCTGTGTGTGGCCAGCTCACAAATATTCTTCCATAAGGATTACATGCAAACTTAGAAGGACCGTAGGAAAGAGTCCTGGAGTCGGATCATAAATTTGATAGGCAATAAACCTGGTCCTGAACATAACGAACACAACTAAAAAAATCATCAAATCGGTGAACACATGAAAAAGTTATTGGATGTCAAAATTCTAGGCTCAATTTTTATTTATATAGATATATTTAACAGCTGAAATCATGTGTCAGCGTGTGAAGGTCTGTCTGTGTGATACCTTCCAAATAGGCTCAGGGATGGGAAACTGTTGTGATTGCATGCAATGAATTTTTCAGCTGACTAAATGAATCACAACAATTTTTTCAACTATGCACTTCCAATTTTATTTCTTACATCCTGAAAAAGGACGAAGGGGTGAGTCAATTTTGTAGTCCAATGAACTTGACCTGTAAAAAGGTTCAAAGAATACGTGTCCAAAATTTGAAGCTCATTTATCAATTCTTTCTGAAGATATTGTAGGAAATACAAACAGATGGACAACGACTTTGGCCTTCAGTAAGTCGAAAGTGAGAACTCGCTGACGCTCGTTCAATAATTAATTTATTTATTTATTCAGACAACACCGGAGTCATCCAACTACTAGACAGCACTGAACTCACTAGGAAGTTGAAGAGAACAAAGCCCTTCAAGTTGGTGTAGTGCTAGTGAAGTGAAAAAAGTATAAAATTAAATAAATGTGTAGCGAAAGAGTTTAAAGTAGAGCAATAATTATAGATTAGAACTGTAGGCTTCACTGGAAGACTTTAGCAATAAAAATTAATATGTTAGGATAGGAAATAAGAGAACAAAATTAATGGTTAGTCCTAGTGACTAGTTTTAATAGAAATAATAATAATAAAATAGTTATTTGTGCAACTAGTGCGCAAAGTGACAGTTTGCTGCACCGAAAGAAACGTTTACGCCCGAGCCGTAGGCGAGTAAGGAATGGTTTCTTGAGTGCAGCAGAGGAACTTTGCGCACGTATTTCACATTAAGTTTTTCCCACAGTTACCATTGAATATGAAAAGTGGGTAATTATGGGTAAAATTGCCTGAAATGCATCAAAATGTTTTTCTGTGTAATTTTATTATTGATAAAAACCTTAATCCTAAAATCCTAAAGTCCTCGTTGTCCTTGGTTATAATATATAATGAATAATAATTAGCGCGTTGTGCTTGGTTGCACCTCTGCTCACTATAGCAGCCACAGCAGTCACTGTTACCAACTTCATTTTGATTTTGCTGCACTGTTGCTCCATATAACCTACTAAGTATTTTGCGTTGCCATGTTGCAAATCTGGAGTGCAGAAAAATTTTTCCCGCACTAGAGCGGAAAAGTGATTCTTTGCGTTCTGTAATCAGTGCAGCAATGGCCACTTTTCAACGTAACTGTAGGGAAAAAGTATTTATTTATCTATTACAGAACAAAAAAGAATACAGGCATTAGGCCCGAAACAGTCATCACTACAATTTAGTATCGTATTAAGCAAGTTACTAAAAAAAATAATGACTGATATCTATGACAAATGATTATTCTTCTAGGTTCTGTTTCCTAGATAAAACGTAATCTAAATTGAGAAAATTGAAATAGATGAATGTGATAGTATAAAGAAGATATTAGAGATTGACATGAAATATATAGGAAGTGGAGAACCTATAAGGGTCACTGTAATGGCAATAATGACATACACCCCTCTTTAAGGGTGTCCTGGAGTTCTTAAGGAGAAGATGTTCAGAAATCCAATTGTCGAGTCTGCACGCACGCACTCTTGCAAACAAACGCGTGTCCTTGAAGGGGTCCTGCAGGACACGTTCCTACTTTTTCTCCTTTGAAAGGATAACGGAACACAAAGGGAGGGAATCTGTGGTGTTGTGATTTGTGCTGACAAATCCGACTTGATCAGAGGAGGTCGAGATGGAGCTATATTTCTATCTTCATCTATGAAAATATCTTATTTATAAACGATTTTCAAGAATTTTTTCTATAACTTTTTTCCAAGCAACTTTTTTCTCTGTTTTCTTTATCTAGGTTTGTTTCGCTTTTTTAATTTCAAAGAGAGAGAGAGTGAGTGAGTGATAAAGTGATTGATTGATTACATACCTTTATCAGGGCGGAGTTAGGACACCTGGCCCTCTCAACCACACAACCCTGAAGAGAGAAAGAGAGTGATTAGGTTAAATTAAATTAAACTTCTTTATTTAAGTATGTTACAATATTAACTGGCTAATACTCTAATTTGAATTAAATGACGGTAATGCTTATTATTTGACAAATTTCACAAGTATAAAGAAATAAATCAATGAGAATGAAGATTGAATGCAATTAGAATAAAGATAATATAATAATGTGATGTAACTTCATAAATCGGCGGTGTTTCAACAAATAATTGTCGATTCTCTAAGAAGAATATAAAATTATATCCTTCCCATCAACACACGACCGGAAGAGAGAGAAAATGAGTATTAAGGGGAGTGAGTGAGAAAGGAAAAAAGGGAGAGAGATGGGTGGACAAGTGTGTGATGTGTGCAGAGAGAGGTGTGATAATGGGAGAGGGAGAGAGAGGGCTGGTGGAGTGAGAAGGGAAGTCGGTAAACACACGTCTGTTGCTTATAGGAGGTAACACCCTTTGTACAATCACAACGTAGAAGAAGAAAATGAAGAAGGAGGAGAACAAGAACAAGAACAAGAAGAGGAAGAAGACAGGAGAAGAAGAAAATGAAGAAGAAGAAGAAGAAGAAGAAGGAGAAGAAGAAGAAGAAGAAGAAGAAGAAGAAGAAGAAGGAGGAGAAGAAAAAGAAGAAGGAGAAGAAGGAGGAGAAGAAAAAGAAGGAGGAGAAGAAAAAGAAGAAGGAGAAGAAGGAGGAGAAGAAAAAGAAGGAGGAGAAGAAAAAGAAAAAGAAGAAGAAGAAGAAAGAAGAAAAAGAAGAGGGAGAGAAGAAGAAGAAGAAGAAGAAGAAGAGAAGAAGAAGAGAAGAAGAGAAGAAGAAGAAGAGAAGAAGAAGAAGAAGAAGAAGGAAGAGAGAAGAAGAAGAAGAAGAAGAAGAAGAAGGAGAAGGAGAAGAAGAAGAAGAAGAAGAAGAAGAAGAAGAAGAAGAAGAAGAAGAAGAAGAAGAAGAAGAAGAAGAAGAAGAAGAAGAAGAAGAAGAAGAAGAAGAAGAAGAAGAAGAAGAAGAAGAAGAGAAGAAGAAGAGAAGAAGAAGAAAGAAGAAGAAGAAGAAGAAGAAGAAGAAGAAGAAGAAGAAGAAGAAGAAGAAGAAGAAGAAGAAGAAGAAGAAGAAGAAGAAGAAGAAGAAGAAGAAGAAGAAGAAGAAGAAGAAGAAGAAGAAGAAGAAGAGAGAAGAAGAAGAGAAAAGAAGAAGAAGAGAAGAAGAAGAAGAAGAAGAAGAAGAAAGAAGAAGAAAGAAGAAGAAGAAGAAGAAAGAAGAAGAAGAAGAAGAAGAAGAAGAAGAAGAAGAAGAAGAAGAAGAAGAAGAAGAAGAGAAGAAGAAGAAGAGAGAAGAAGAAGAAGAAGAAGAAGAAGAAGAAGAAGAAGAAGAGAAGAAGAAGAAGAAGAAGAAGAAGAAGAGAAGAAGAAAGAAGAAGAAGAAGAAGAAGAAGAAGAAGAAGAAGAAGAAGAAGAAGAAGAAGAAGAAGAAGAAGAAGAAGAAGAAGAAGAAGAAGAAGAAGAAGAAGAATGAGAAGTGAGCAGATTTGAAGCAGGAAGTTTTGGTGGAGTGGGGGCTGGAGCAATCCTTGGCTCAGTGGTAAAGCTTGTTCACGTAATATATAATTCAAGTACATCTCTGATTCATTCCACCTCCTTCTCCACCACCATCACCACCTCCTTCTTCTTCACCTCCTCCTCCTCCTTCTTCTTGTCCTCCTCCTTCTCATCCAGCTCACAACCATTTTCTTCTCCTCCTCCTCTAAAAGACGCGCCTATTAAGAGGTGTCTAACTTTAGCTTACTACTGCACCCCCATTGCACATCGCTTATCTTCCATCCTCACTTCACACATGTGTATTCTCCTTCAATCTAGACTTCTTCTTTTTCTCCTCCTTCTATCTCTTCTTCTTCTCCCTCTTCTCCTTCTACTCCCTCTTCCTCGTCACCACCCTCTCGCTCTTCTCCTCCCTGTTCTCCTTCACCACTCTCTTCTTCTTCAACTTTTCCACCATCTTCTTTTTCTCCTCCCTCTTCCACTACTCCTCCCCCTTCCTCTTCACCAACTTCTTCTTCTTCACCGCCCTCTCGCTCTTCTCCACCCTTTTCTTCTTCAACTTTTTCACCATTTTTTCTTCTTCTTCTTCTCCTCCATCTCCTTTTTCTTTCTGTTCTTTTACTTCTTCAGCATCTTTTCTTTCTTCCTTTTCTCCTCCTTTCTTCTCTTCTCTTCCGTCTCCCTCTTATGCTCTCTCTTCTTCTTCCACTTCTCCACCATTTTTTTTCCTTTTTTCATTCTCCTTCTTCATCGTCTTATTCTTTTTTTCCTCCAGTCTTCTTCCTCTTCATGTCCTTCCTTTTTCTTCTACTTCCTCACCATCTTTTCCTTCTTATTCCTCTTCGTCTTCTCCTCCTTCTTCATCCTCTCCTTCTTCTTCTTTCTATCTCCATCTCCTTTTTCTATTTCTCCTACTTCTTCGCCATCTTTTCCATCTTCTTCTTCCTTATTCTTTATTCTTTATTGAAAAAAAAATGAATAACAATCAATTACATTCAAACAAGCAAATACAATATTGTTTCCTAATTTCTAATTTGTGTTCCCTATAGGCTACCCTGTGTGGGGACACTTGAATATATATAATAAAATATTAATATACAAATTTAAATATTATAACATGAAGAACATAATAATTGAATATGATATTATATTGAAATAATCAATATGTCAATTATAATCATTCTTGCACACATTCATACGCACACACATTCACACATGCGCACACACACACATACACAAAACTTATATACGGAGTGCATATCCTCTTCGTCTTCTTCTTCTTCTTCTTCTTCTTCTTCTTCTTCTTCTTCGTCTTCTTCTTCATCTTCTTCTTCTTCTTCTTCTTCTTCTTCTTCTTCTTCTCTTCTTCTTCTTCTTCTTCTTTTTCTTCTCCCTCTTTTTCTCTTCTCCGTCTTCTCCTAATTCTTGGCGTTCGGCTGTGCTAATCGTCTCATCACCCTTGAATCCTATCTCTGTTTCTATCCACTCTCGGGTGTAGGCCTAAACCACTGCTCTTGCCAACTCTTGAAACTCTGTGAGAAGTTCGCCACAACAACCCCCTCCCCCACTCAGTGCTCTAAATGTTTCAGTGATTCTCTCACGGTGTCTATCTCATTTGCTCTCTCACTCTCTCTTCAACATCGATCTACTATTCTATCAATCATCGAACTACTATTTTCACAAAATCCCTTCTAGGGTTTTCATGGAATACACTTCCCGTTTCTATCAGGTCCATCGAGAGCCGAGCGAGCTTCATCCTGACTTTAAGAAAATAACTGCGCGTGAAGAAAGAATTTACATACTTAATTCTCCTCGTAAAACAGCTTATACCTGAGGAGAATCTACTTTTTTGCTCGCCAACCATCTGCGCATGCGGAGTAGATTTTCTTTTCGCTTGCAAATCATTCACGCATGCGCAGAAGAGTTTCTTCACGCTCGCTAATCAGCTGATGATAAGCAACTCATCAAAGACAAACCACTCTCGGTCAGATCTCAACCTAAGAAGTTGGTAATTGTACCGATTCTACAGCCATAATTGATATCAGTGTAGATGAATTATTATAAACTCCGACAGATATGAGTGATTTAACAGGTTTGTGCAGTTGTAGAAAAAATTTTGTTTGTGATTCGTGCGTAGTGCTTCTTTATCGCTCTTGAAAAATTATCATGCTCCGCTTCGCGTCGCGTGATAACTGTTTTGCGCGAGCGATAAAGTCGCGCATTATGCTCTTAATACATAAATAGCTATTTGGAGCAAATGACTGGACCTGTCAAGCCCTAGAACGATCACATGACAGTCATCCCCCACCCATCCCACAAATACAAACCTATAAACCTGTTATAGAATAAATTTTAGGCCTATATATATATATATATATATATATATAAATATTATATAAACTCATGTTTTTTAATTATCCACTGCATACTGCTGTATATTACTGAAAATTGATTAACCTGATCTACATTCAGCCTACTTAATTTTAATAATATTAATGATTTAATCCTACTTACTTATATAATCATTTTACTTTATTAATTTTCTGTTTTTTCTCTCTTATATCTTCATATTAATTAAAACTCTTACAATATTTTAAAGCAGAAAATGAGATTTTTCCGGCTCGAAATCGGTTTTCAAGTCCGAGGACTAGAAAAGATTGAGAGCCGGAAAAACATTTTTGCCCATGGTGCAAACGATATTTTTCGCCACACTACAGGTATTGCTGACAAAATAAATAAAGAATACATAATAAAGAATACTCGTTAAGCTATCGTACCTATCTCTTGATTTTAGTGGTAGAAGATTTGCAGTCAGGATTTCAGATTCTTTTAAAATTATTTCATCTGGAATATCACGGGCGTTGTCATCTTCAAGCATTTTTGAAAATTCGGAATGTGCTAATCAACAATAAATAATTGGATAAAAAAGGTTGCAAAGCGAATGCTGAATTAGTTTGATTTAAAATTCGAACTGAAATCATGGCGACTTCAGATGAAGATAGTTGACACTCGCCCAATCTAGCGGATGACTTGTTAACTACGGACTTCCAAGCAGCTGGAAAGAGTACACTTTCTGGCCTAGACCGAAAGAGAAACCTGTTTCTTACGTCAGACGAGAGTCGTCTGCAAACAAGGTCTTTCAGATCTATGTAGGGACTGGAAAACATCTGCTTTCTGTGCAGTGTGGCGAAAAATGTATTTCTGAAACTGGGCATAGTCATAGTCAAAGTCACGTTTAAGTAAGATACTAAAAGTGAAAAGACACAAAATAAAGAGAAAATAGTGTGAAGTTTCATCTTGGAGAAGATGAAGAAGAAGAAGAAGAAGAAGAAGAAGAAGAAGAAGAAGAAGAAGAAGAAGAAGAAGAAAAGAACAAGAGGAAGGGGAAGAGGGAGACGTAGAAGAAGGAGGAGGAGGAGGAGAAGAGGAAAAAGAAGAAGAAGAAGAAGAAGAAGAAGAAGAAGAAGAAGAAGAAGAAGAAGAAGATGATGAAGTGGAAGAGGAAGAGGAAGAAGAAGATGGAGAGGAAGAAGGAGAAGGAGAAGGAGAAGGAGAAGGAGAAGGAGGAGAAGGAGGAGAAGAAGAATGAGAAGAAGAAAAAGAAGAAGAAGAAGAAGAAGTGGATGACGAAGAGGAAGAGGAAGATGGAGAGGAAGAAGGAGAAGGAGAAGGAAAAGAAGGAGAAGAAGAAGAAGAAGGAGGAGGAGGAGGAGGAGGAGGAGGAGGAGGAGGAGGAGGATGAGGAGGAGGAGGAGGAGGAGGAGGAGGAGGAGGAGAAGGAGGAGGAGAAGGAGAAGAAGAAGTAGTAGTAGTAGTAGTAGTAGTAGAAGGTGGAGAAGAAGAAAAATTAGAAGAAGTAAAAGAAGGAGGAGAAGAAGAGGATGAAATTATAAGTGAAAAAGGGGGGCCAAATCAAAAAAAGGAGGGAAAATCAAATGATTTTTAGAAAAAGGGAAAAACGAAAAATAAGTTTAAGAGATGGTAACGCCAAGGCGAGAATGTAGATGTGAGTGATTAGGATTTGAGAAGAAGACGGCAAACTCTCTGTTAAGGAACAGAGAGAGAGTGAGAGTGATGGTATGTTGAAGCAGATGAGGAAGAAGATGGAAGATGGAAGAAGTGTATGAGATTGATGTAATAAGGATAATAATGATTCTGCACGCTCCTGTATCAGGCCGAAATAATGATTGTTAGTCGGCCATTATAGAGAACGCTTCTGTGAGGATACATCTCGCACAAATAGAAATACATTTTCGCCAGAGCATCGTTTGTGAAAAAGGGTTCTGTCTATTCAAACGGGCACAATTCTATGTCGCACCCATTCATTTCTCCTTCATTGAACATTTCTATATTCCTCTATTCATTTTTCCCATCTCATACTCTGTTTGTCCCTATTTTTACTTTCCTTGCCATATTACCATTGGTAAGGAAAGTATTGCTTTCCAAAAAATCTGGTATGGTACAGTCACACAACTTTCCTTGCTCATTGAACTGTAAGCCCCATTGTTAAAGGAGAAAAATTTAGGGGAATTACATAATGACGATTGGCGGCAACATATTTGAAACTACGATCAGACTACTGTATAAGTGTGTATATATAATTGTTTTCAGAGTACTTTTTCCTTAGTGTAAATTGTGAAATTCAATTATTTTTTTATAATTTCACACTTATAAACTTTTAAATACTATTACCTAATACAAGAATAAACTAATTCTCTCTGTTGAATCATTGATAAGATTTTTCTTCACACATTGAACCTAACACTTTCTTTACTCATTTTTCTTTGCATACGGGAAAGAGTTTTTATAGAAGTCCAACCGAAAATAATTATTGTAGAATAAAACTTTAATACAGTAGAACATTTGGAGCAAAAAAAGTTGACTGTGACGGGATTTGAACCTGCAACCTATATCATCAGAATCAGAAGCTCTATGCACTCGACTATTCTGGCTTGTAAAAAGGGGGCTGATTTTTGTGATCTTGAAACATTATCATCTTTTGAAACACACATCTTAATCATGTTTATGATAATTTATGATCAATCCAATATAATTTTTTTTTATAATTTGTTTATTTTTTATCACCTATTGAATTAGGTTTTTGGAAGGTGAGAATATTGATACTGATGGACACGCATAATAATACCATGACTGCAAAACAAGATATTGAAACCAAAGACTTTAAAGCTGCGATTAGACCAAAGTTATTGACAAAATGTTAATAACTCAATCCTTATAGATTATATTGGATTGAACATAACTTATCGTACACATAATGAAGATGTGTGTTTGTCAACTTCCGTTCAATCTAATAGAATCTATAAGGATTAAGTTATTAACATTATGTTAATAACTTCGGTGTGAGCCCAGCTTGAAGATGCATACCTCTTTAAGGTCTTTGATTGAAACTATAGACCTTATACAGTAATAGACTGGCTTCTCCACACATCTGTGTAATCACTTGTCAGCTGATTTATGATGAATAATTCTATAGTCTGATTTTTACTTTCCTTACCCTATTACCATAGGTAAGGAAAGTATTGCTTTAGAAAAAATCTGGTGTGGCGCACTCACACAACTTTCCTTGCCGTTATGAAAATTGATCACCTGATGCTACGGTAGTGTTCTCGCGCATCTCAAGTCTACTATTCAAAGATTTGAACCAGCTGGTGACAGGGCAATAACGCTGGAGACAAACGAGGTCTGCTATCTCTTCATAGTGAATGATTTAATAGTTTACAAATAATGATAAATATATCGGTCAAGTGAATAATAATTAGACAATGGACTGGATAAAAATCTGATCTCAGACATAAAAGCAAATTCTTGAATCAAATTATGAAAAATTTTCCTGATCAATTTGACATCAAATTGATTATTTTATCAAGGAAATGATAATTATTATTGGATCAAATTTAATGGGATGAATTGAGTAACAGCTGTGTACAGTCAGTGGCAAAATGGAGAGACGTTTTTCTCCTATTTTTCTCTACTGCCATTATAACGTGGACATCATTATAGTGTTACGTCACTTGGTCCAGTTTATAGTTGCAAAAACGTCCACCTACAGCTCTGAGTGTCGGTTTTCTAACTTCACAAACCGAGTTGTTTGTTGGCAACGAAGAATTTTAATGAGTAGATGAATAATAATTAGACAATGACGTGGTTGGACTGACGTGTTCTTATCCAATTCATCAAACTATTTTTTAAAGTGAGACAGTATTTGTTCAGAGTCTTTGGTGGTAGGTCTGTTGTGTGTGGGACTACTGCGAGCCGCTTCAACCGACGACAATCTACATCGTATCAACAGAAAAATTGGTAAAAAGTTACACTTTCATCATAGAGAAACAATAGCATAAGTAGATATTCCATGGTATAGGGCGTTTATGTTGCAACTTTTACTGTTATCTCAAGCCAATAGTCCACGTAGTTCTCTCCTGTGAAGCTGTATGACGCTGGTAGTCACACATAGTGGGGAGGATATTTTTAATATTCTTTCCGAAGAATGGACATTGATATGTCCAAAGCTCCGCCAATTCATGTAGATGCATAACAATATGATTATTATCTATAGTTATTATATTACAAATTGCTTTTTCATATCATATACAGTTCAATAATTATTTTCTTAGTCTATGTGTAAATTCATCTATAATTTTGCTGTATTGTAAGCTATTGTATATAAGTGTATAAGCCAGTATATATTGTAATCTACATAAATAAAGTACTCAAACAATCAATCAATCAATATTGTGCCGTTCATACACACTTACCCGGTCAAAACAGTAAAAATCAACAATAATCGACAGTAATTGGCTTGAGATAACAGTAAAAGTTGCGACATGAACGCCCTATACCATGGGATATCTACTTATGCTATTGTTTCTCTACGGTTACACTTTCATTTTTCTTATACCTTCACTCTTTTATCAATCATACATCTATAGTAAGGTCCAAGTTATAATGGCAGTGCAGAAATATAAGAGAAAAATCTGGTGTGGCGCACTCACACAACTTTCCTTGCCGTTATAAAAATTTATCACCTGACGCTAGTGTTCCCGCGCATCTTAAGTCTACTATTCAAAGATTTGAGCCAGCTGGTGACAGGGCAATAACGCTGGAGACAAACGAGGTCTGGTATCTCTTCATAGTGAATCATTTGATAGAATCAACAGTTTGCAATTGGATAATCACATTTTCTCGAATTTCGAGCTTATTTTCAATTTTAGGTGAAAATGTCACAAGACATTAATTGTAGAGATTTTCATGCTCAATCTTTTCCACTCTGAATTTTTCGTTCAAATTGTATCTGGAGCCTGATAATTGAGAATCTAAAATCAAACTTTGCATAGATGGTGCAGTGAATTTTTACGGATATGAGACTTGTGGCAGTTGATAGAGCTTATCAATGAGTTTTCTAGGTATGGATTTGTTCAAAATTGTTGGAGCCGTTTCCGAGAAAACCGCGAAAAACCCTTTTTTTTGACAACATTTTTCCCATTTTAGTCGCCATCTTGAATCGCATTTGATCGAAATTGTTCGTGTCGGATCCTTATATTGTGAGGACCTTAAGTTCCAAATTTCAAGTCATTCCGTTAATTGGGAGATGAGATATCGTGTACACAGACGCACATACACTCATACATACACATACACACACACACACACATACAGACCAAAACCCAAAAACCACTTATTTGGACTCAGGGGACCTTAAAACGTATAGAAATTTAGAAATTGGGGTACCTTAATTTTTTTCGGAAAGCAATACTCTCCTTACCTATGGTAATAGGGCAAGGAAAGTAAAAACGTTGCCGTTAAAAACGTTGTAAAAGTAAAAACGTTGTAAAAATAAAAACGTTGTAAAAATAAAAACGTTGTTATTGAAAGTAAAAACGTTGTCTTGTCATTGTCTTCTATAGACGGTAGCTGATACAGATTTATTGATGTAATATTAACTGTTCATTCTCGTTTCAAATAATCCATTATATTTTATTTAGCAAGGATTTTTATTTTTCAATAATTTCATAATAAGTTTTCAAAATATATTTATTTTTTTATTTTAACGTTGTTATTGAAAGTAAAAACGTTGTCTTGTCATTGTCTTCTATAGACGGTAGCTGATACAGATTTATTGATGTAATATTAACTGTTCATTCTCGTTTCAAATAATCCATTATATTTCATTTAGCAAGGATTTTTATTTTTCAATAATTTCATGATAAGTTTTCAAAATTGAGATTATATATTTTGTTAGTTGATTATCAATTCTACATTGTTGAAAGACGATCTGGCGACAGAGCAAAGCGAGAAAGAGATAGCGCTATCCACTTTGTTGAATGATAGACAAGGAAAGCAGTATCATTGCTGATTAAACACTACCTATATAACGGGACCTCACTATACATTTCAACAGAAGAATTAGAAAATTGATAAGAGGTTATACTATGATTTCTCTCATACTTTTAATCTTTCATCAATATTGATCATCTTTAAAATATTGAGTAGGGTTGTGTTCGTTTGTTTGCATCAAAACTTGTCAAATTGTGGATTGCGTACCAGAAAAGTCACACAACTCTCCTTGCTCATTGAACTGTGAGCCTCATTCTCAAATGACAATAATTTAGGGGAATAACATAATGACGATTGGCGGTAACATATTTGAAACTACGATCAGACTACTGTATATGTATATATAGGCCTATATTGTTTCCAGAGTTCTTTTTCCTTTGTGTAAATTGTGAAATTCGATGATTTTTTCTAAAGTCGTCAAAACAGCTATTCTACAGATGAAATATCTAGACTATCTCTCCTACCTACCTAGCTCATGCACGACAAGGAGGTTACCAAGTCCATTTCTCTAGGATGGGGTGGACCCCCCATTAGTTTCTCAGAAAGGAGATTATGATTATACTATTGTTATTGTTTTCAGAGTACATTTTCCTTTGTTTGAATTATGAAATTTGAGGATTTTTTAAAAGTTGTCAAAACAGCTGCTCTACAGATGAAATATCTCGACTATCTGTCCTTTTCATAAACTGCTCAATTTTGAGAAAATCGTGAAAAACGTGGTTTTTCAGTAATTATCTGCCATTTTTCTTAAGAATTTAAGAAAAACATGGTTTTTTAGTGATTATCCGCTATATTTCTCAAGAATATTACGGAGTTCCTGCAATTTTCCCAGAAATGAGACTAATGTCATTTGATAGGGCTTATGAATGATAGGGCTTTGATAGGGCTATCCATGATATGAATTTGAAGGAAATCGTTGGAGCCGTTCTCGAGAAAACCGTGGAAAACACACACACACACACACACACAGACAAATACCCGAAAATTATGTTTTTGGACTCAGGGGACCTTGAAACGTATAGAAAACTTGGAATTGGGGTATCTTAATTCTTTTTGAGAAGCAATACTTGCAATACTTTCCAATAGGTAATAGGGCAAGTAAAGTAAAAACGGGAATAATTTAGATCTCCAAATTTTGCACATACGTAGACAGAATATCAATCTCGTGCACCTCGCAGCTCAAATTTCAATTTTCGTACTAGATTTTTCAGAATTACAGTTTAAATTCCATTCATGGCACATGAAATTTTATAAGGCATACATTGTACAGCCATGTTGATATAGGAATAGCTAATTGCAGAAAGGCAACATGTCCAGTTTTCATCATAATTTTACAGGAGAGACAAAAAACGTATTTAAACCTGAACCTAAACCTGTAGTAAACGATAGATTCAACACGTCGTCATTACAATGCTTTCAGTAGGACATGTATCCTTCCTACAATTAACGATGTATCTAACATTAAATAGTTGATTTTTTGAAAAAAAATTTTTTTGAAAAAGTTGGACATGTTTTCTTTCTGCAATATTAGCTATTAGCATAATCTATAGTGTGGTTCCACATTATAATTGCAGTGTACGATTGACAATACTGTTGCTGTCATTTTCTATCATACAACAAAACATATAGCACTATCTCTCTCTCCCGCTTTGCAATGTTGTCTATTTGCCAGAATATCTCATACTAGCCGTCAGGCTCGCTTCGTTCGCCGTATCCGTCAAGCTAGGGGGCTCCGCCCCCTGGACCCCCGACTTGATCGTCCGAAAATAAGATCAGCGGGCTCGCTTCACTCGCCTGCATTTTTCATTTGAGCATTCCATCAGAAAGTCAAAGTACTGAGAAAACGCAGAAAAGCTGTGAAAAACGCTGGTTTTCGGCGTATCTTTGATGAGATATTGAAGTCACAAAGTTTTTAGACCCTAGTCGATCCTCTGTACCAAATTTGAAAATTTTCTGTCTATTACTTGATGAAATAACTGAGAAAACGCAAAAAACGCGGGTGTATCTTTGGCATTATTTCAAATTCCTTCTAACACAACATTATTACACCCTAGCTCAGCTTCTGTACTAAGTTTGAACAATTACTGTTCATTCGTTCTCGATAAATCTGAGAAAAAGCAAAAAAACGCTGGGAAAACGCTAATTTTGGGCGTATTTTTGACTTTATTGCAAATTCCTTCTAACACAACATCATTACACCCTAGCTGAGCTTCTGTACTAAATTTGAACATTTTATGTTCATTTCTTTCTCGATGAAGCTGAGAAAACGCTAAAAAACGCTGGAAAAACGCAGATTTTGGGCGTATCTTTTTAAATATTTTCGTATCTTTTAAAATATGGAAATTTTTTCAAAGCCGTTCCTAGTGCGCCTCTAAAGGGCCAACTGAACATACCTACCAAATTTGAACATTTTTGGTCCGGTGAATTTTTAGTTCTGCGAGTGAGTGAGTGAGTGAGTGAGTGAGTCAGTACATACATGTCTATAAAATGTTTTAATGCTCTCCCTAATGATATAAGAGTAATTGACCATGAGAGTTTTAAACGGGTTTCAAAGAATTTGCTTATTGGAAAATGTTTATATAAATTTGATGAGTTTTCCGAAATTAAATTTTGAAAGCTAGTTGTGTGAATGTTTGTTTTTTGACTTGAGAGTACTAGGCAATTGATTTTAAAATAAAATAGATTAAAATAATGAAAATAAAATGTGATATTGCTGTAAGCTGATGACGTTGTTATGACATTTTCATGTTTTTGACAATAAATTATTTATTTATTTATTGACAAAATTTCTAAATATGTTTATTTTATTTCCAGTTGAAAAATGAAGAGTTCCGTGATTCTTGTGTTGATCTTCGTTCTTCTGAATGTGAGTTGAAAAATAATCAATAATTATATGATCTATATAATCTATATTATATAATAAAGGAAAAAACTGGCTTATACAGGGGATAGGGGATAGGAAATTCACGAATGACGCATCATCACGTCTCAACTACTCAACTAATCAACTTGAAATTTTGCATAATCTACCGATTATGGTTATAGGCATATTTCAATCTCTTCTAGTTTCCACTCGGTCAACTTTTCATTTTATCAAGTTTTAAAATAAACCGTCGCGGAGCAGGGTTACCCACTATAGTAAGGTCCACATTATAATGGCAGTGGATAAAGATAGAAGAACAGCGTTGCCGATCCTCTGCCTTGATTAATTATATTTCTACACTGTCGAAAACAGATTTGGAATCGTTGCGGAGCTAGAAAATGATAGTACTACCTGCTTTGTCGGATGATAGACAAGGATGGCAACATCAAAGTTTATCAAATACTGTCATTATAACATGGACCTCACTATAGTAATCAATAATATAATCATCATAGTTGGGAAATTGATTGATTGATTGAGTACTTTATTTATGTAGATTACAATATATACTGGCTTATACACTTATATACAATAGCTTACATTACAGCAAAATTATAGATGAATTTACATAATGTAGACTAAGAAAATAATTATTGAACTGTATATGATATGAAAAAGCAATTTGTAATATAATAACTATTGATAATAATTATATTGTTATGCATCTACATAAATTGGCGGAGCTTTGGACATATCAATGTCCATTCTTCGGAAAGAATATTCAAAATATTCTCCCCACTAACTCTCTACCAAAATATCATATTGAATAACTAGATCCAATGTAATATTTAATTTGGATGAATTTTAATATAGTTCATGGGATTATTGATGTAGAAAAATGAGTTGAAAATAAAATAAGGCATAATTAATGGAATAATTGATTTAGAAAAATAAGTTATAAATAAAATAAGGCATATTTAATGGAATAATTGATTAAGAAGTATAATTTATAAATAAAATGAAGCATAATATTATATTTCATTAGTCGCTCTGAAATGTTTAAGGCTGTGCAAAGGCTAAAAATAAACTTTCTACTCGTGATATATTTCAAAGTTTTTCGATTTGTATATCATCAAGCTATCAAAATTAGAAAGTTTTCTCAAGAAAACATTTTTTTTCTTCTCATTACTTTTTGAGATATGAGCACAGTATACATACAGTACGGAAACTTGGCTATACCCTGACGCCAAAATCCGCCATCTTGTTAGGAAGCGCCGCATTGTAATGGTATTGATGGTAGGTTCGGATCACTTTAATGATCCGGATCAATTGATCTCGTTCACTGCCACGAGCCAATCAGAAGACCAGGATTGGAACTTCCCAAGGTCACGTGACGTGTTTAGTATTGGCGTCATGTAAAAAGGATTGGTTAGAAAGGCGTTTGATTACAAGTTTCCATTCTGTATCTATTCTGTGATATGAGCGCCTAAAGTTTAAATTATTGGGACAGAAAATTTCAAATTCGGTAAGAGATAAATCCATGAGATTCAGAAGATGGATTCTTCATGGTATTGTTGATCTAGTGAAACAAAAATTTTCTGAAAATATCAATTTCCAAGATAGCTATTCAATTTACCAAAAATAACTTTTAGTTATTTTTGGTAAATTGGTCAACTTTTTCAAAAATTAACATTTACAGAAAAGTTTTGTTTTAATAGATCATCAATACCATGAAGAATCTATCCTCTGAATCTCATGGATTTATATCTTACCGAATTTGAAATTTTCTGTCCCGAAAATTCAAACTTCAGGCGCTCATATCTCAAAAAGTAATGATCGGAAAAAAAATGTTTTCTTGAGAATACTTTTTAATTTTGATAGCTTCATGATATACAAATCGAAGAAGTTTGGAAAATATCACGAGTAGAAAGTTTATTTTCATCCTTTGCACAGCCTGGACCGGTTTACGAGCTCGGGATTAGGCTAAGTTCTAGACTTAAAACAGCTGGAGTCAGAAAATTGGCATTCCGAAACGGGGCATAGTCGCAGTGCTTACCTATCATATCTCCAATTGAAAACGGTTTCCCTGGACGAAATAAAACATTCATAAATAATGCAAAATAGCTGAAAAGTTACACTATTTCCTCTTTAATTCATTTTGTGTTCAATTTCCTAGTTTTTCAAAATCCTATTATATTAAGCGAGCAATTTCTGTGGATCTGTTTATATTTTTATAACTGTTTTATCTTGTTATTTATGTTCAACGGATCTCGAAAACGACTTCAACGATTTTCACGTTGGAACAAAGTAGGTTCATGATATGAGAATTCGATTGCAATAGCCCTGGGAAAACTCGCTGAAGGACATGAAAAGGATAAAAATTATTCATCCTTGGAAAAACAGATGATAATTTAGTCGTGTGTCGAAACAGAAGATTCGTGTGGAGAGAGACAGAATTATTTCCAGCTGTGTAATCAATCAGCGAGAAATATTATCTAGAAATTTTAATCAACTTGATCAAAATAATCTGTTTTTTTGACATGACATGATAATCTCGATTGCACTAGGTCTCATCCCTGGGAGAACTCGCTGAAGGACATGAAAAGGATAACAATTATTCATCCTTGGAAAAACAGATGATAATTTCGTCGTGTGTCGAAACAGAAAATTCGTGAGTGGAAGAGAGACAGAATTATTTCCAGCTGTGTAATCAATCAGCGAGAAATATTATCTAGAAATTTCAATCGACTTGATCAAAATAATCTGGTTTTTTGACATGACATGATAATCATTCTAAACTAGCTGGCCTGGCGAACTTCGTACCGCTAAATAGTTAATCCATCTCATGACAAACTTTAGCTGGATGCACACCTGAGGGGGTGCGATGCGGCATTTTGCATCCAGGTGCTTCTTGCTCATTGGTTTGCATAGAAGAACTCACACACACTGAATCGGACATGGCGTGGACCGGTGTGATAAGGCAATCCCCATAAGATCAACACTTAGTATCACCAAGCCGCGCCTCCTCGGGTGTGCCTAGTCTTAGCTCAATCATGATGCACAATATTTTCATGAAAATTATCCAACACCCAGTATATTTATCTCAATATGGACTTCCTATGTGCTTGGTTAGTTGTGCAGCAGTTTGTATTTTTAGATATAGTTGAATGCGGCTTGCTGGGAAATTGAATGGCATATCTCCTTGCAGCTGATTTTCCTGTGCATATTCTAAATTAACAGCATTTCGAGTTCTACGACCCAAGTTTGGACGTCGTTCGCACCGCTGAATTATTATTGGAATTAAAATTTCGTGAATCAGTAGAAAGAAAGGAGAAAAACAGATCTGCCGGCGGCTATTGGATGACGCAATGGATTATAACAGCTGATTTTTATTCCTGTGTGTGGCCAGCTCACAAATCTTCTTCCATAAGGATTGAATGTAAATTTTGAAGGACCGTAGGAAAGAGTCCTGAAGTCTGATTATGAATTTAGTTTTGAAGCATCTATATTTGGAAATCTTCTTTGTGAAAATACTTGAGGACTGAAAATTTTGTGAATTGAAGAACGACAAGACTTAACCTACCTATTTCGAACTATGTGTTATCTAAATTTGGGAGAGGAATAGCACAAGGTTATCTTATTTTTCCTCTCCCTATCATTTTGATAATATACTTATTGTATAAATGAAATGAAAATGATAGGCTATAAACCTGCTCCTGAACATAACAAACATAACTAAACAAAAATCATCAAATTTGGTGCACAAATAGAAAAGCTATTGAATGTCAAAATTTGAGGCTCGATTTTTATTTTTATAGACTAGAGTATGTCATATTTTCAAAGTTATTCATTATTTGACAATTTTAAGTGAGTGTTATTTTGTTATTCAATTTGGTTTGTAAATAATCTGAATTAGAACTTTTTCGTTTTCAAATGTTTGGACTGAAAATTGAACCTGAATTCAAGTGTATGGAACATAACCTACTTTCTGGACTATGTATAGTGTATAAATCAAAAATCGGGCAACGAACTGTTTTGGGCTGTGCCTGTTAGTCCTTCCCCAATCATTTCAAAGAATCTGTTTATCAATAGTTTAAGAATAAATAACACGCAAAGCTCGGTGCCCCAATATCTCAATTCAAACTTGGGCTGTGACTTTGATCTGTTATGAAAATCCAATTTTCTGACTCCAGCTGTTTGAGTCTACAACTTAGCTGAACCCCAAACTTAGAAACCGGGCCCCAGTTCTATTGGGAGATTGTTCAGTGAGAAACATTATGCGAAACTTTGAAGATGCCATCAGTACCGCCTGTACTGATTCATTGCTCATGATTAATTGAAATGATTTTAATCATTGATGTAGCTTTAATTGACCGAACGAAGTGAGGTCTAAAGGTGCGTACAGACTGTCGCTCTGCTCCGCAACCGAAAGTCACTCCAGCAGAGTGATTGATGATCGACCGGCGAGCAACAGTGGTTCGACCGGGGAACGCGAGATGATCTAACATCTTCCGTAACGTTCATGATGGGTGCGTGGGAGGAGCGACTGTGGTTCGATGGTGGTACGAGGGCGGCACGAGAGCGGCACGAGAGCGGTACGAGGGCGGTACGAGGGAGGAGCATGCTCGGTGTGGGTTGGAAGCGCGGATATGTGTACACAGCTTAAGATTCAAGTCGACGGTTTGGCATTTCTCTTAATGTTTAAATGTTTATATGTTGCACATTTACGGCGAAACGCGGTAATAGATTTTCATGAAATTTGACAGGTATGTTCCTTTCTTAATTGTGCGTCAACATATGTACAAGGTTTTTGGGAAATTTGCATTTCAAGGATAATATAAAAGGAAAAAGGAGCCTCCCTCATACGCCAATATAAGAGTGAAAATCATACTATAGAATTATTCATCATTAATCAGCTGACAAGTGATTACACAGATGTGTGGAGAAGCCAGTCTATTGCTGTATTTCCATAAGGTCTATAGTTTCAATCAGGTACTTGTGGATGAGAATACTGCGTGAGGTCTACTGTTCACAGAACTACTAGTATAATAAGAAGCTTCAATATAATAAGATTGCTGTGAAGGGTTGTATATCGAGGGGTTTTTGAGTGAATATCGTTGTATTTCAGCTTGAATTTGTAATTTTTTTGGTTCTGGGTGAATTTCAGTTTCAAATTTTGCTGCCCCAGTCAATTTTTGGCATCTGAACATTTTGTTAAAGTGTAAATACTAACATTTCTAGAACAAATGATATCCCTCTCAGCTGCTAGGTTCGTTGCATTTCTCTCTTTGATGAAACAGTTAAGGTGCGTACAGACTTTCGCTCTGCTCCGCAACCAAACGTCACTCCAGCAGAGCGATTGATGATCGACAGGGGAGCAACAGTGGTTCGACCGGGGAACGCCAGAAGATCTGACATCTTCCGTAACGTTCATGATGGGTGCGACTGCAGAGCGGGGGCAGAGCGACTGCGGTACGATTGAGGAACGAGGTCGGTACGAGGGCGGAGCGTGCTCGGTGAGGGTTGGAAGCACGTATATGTGTATACAGCTTAAGGTTGACTACTGAAAGACGGGAATGTGTGTTGAACATGATGTGTGTACACACATGACGTCATACATTGTTGCGTCCGCACAGCATTGAAAATGTTTTGGTATTTATCTTCGATTTTTTGTTGTTTATTTCCTCTTTACAGCTCTATTTGAGTTGAATCATGTTTTATTTTTAATCCATTTATCTATTATTTATCCATTTTTCTATTTATTTATTAATTACGTTTATCACAAACAATACAATGATCGGGAAAATCAGTCTACTGCCCAGAACGTTTCCAATGTCTTAATTCAGTTTCAAATTGTTCAATTATTATACATAGTTTATGTCCAATAAAATTTCTACACCAAATCATCATTCTTCAAATACTAGTAGTTCTGTGAACAGTAGACCTCACGCAGTATTCTCATCCGCAAGTACCTGATTGAAACTATAGATAATATGAAAATACAGCAATAGACTGGCTTCTTTACACATCTGTGTAATCACTTGTCAGCTGATTAATGATGAATGATTCTATAGTCTGATTTTCACTATGATATTGGCGTATGAAGGAGGCTGAGGCTCGTTTTTACTTTCCTTGCCCTATTACCATAGGAAAGGAAAGTATTGCTTTCCAAAAAAAATTAAGGTACCCCAATTTCAAGTTTTCTATACGTTTCAAGGTCCCCTGAGTCCAAAAACATGATTTTTGGGTGTTGGTCTGTGTGTGTGTATGTGTGTATGTGTGTGTGTGTGTATGTCTGTGAACACGATAACTCCATTCCTAATCAACCGATCGACTTGAAATTTTAAACTTAAGGTCCCTATACCATGAGGACCCGACAATAAGAAATTCAATAAAATTCAATTCAAGATGGCGGAAAAAATGGCGGATAATTACTAAAAAACCATGTTTTTCACGTTTTTCTCGAAAACGGCTCTAACGATTTTCTTCAAATTTATATCATGGATAGCTATTTATAAGCCCTATCAACTAGCATAAGTCACATTTCTGGGAAAATTTCAGGAGCTCCGTAATATTCTTGAGAAAAATGGCGGAAAATGACTAAAAAACCATGTTTTTCACGGTTTTCTCGAAAACGGCTCCAACGATTTTCTTAAAATTTATACCATGGATAGCTATTTTTAAGCCCTATCAACTGGCATAAGTTTCATTTCTGGGAAAATTTCAGGAGCTTCGTAATATTCTTGAGAAAAATGGCGGATAATGACTAAAAATCCATGTTTTTCACCGTTTTCTCGAAAACTGCTCTAACGATTTACTTCAAATTCATACCATGGATAGATATTCATAAGCACTATCAACTGGCATGAGTTTTTTCCTTGGAAAATAGCAGGAGCTCCGTAATATTCTTGAGAAAAATGGCGGATAATTACTAAAAAACCATGTTTTTCACGATTTTTTCAAAATAACTTGACCGATTTTTTTCAAATTCATACTCTGTATAGTTATTTATCAGCTCTATTAACTGGCATGAGTCTCCTTTCTGGGAAACTAATGGGGGGTCCACCCCATCCTTGAGAAATGGACTTTGTAACCTCCTTCTCGTGCATGAGGTAGGTAGGTAGAGCAGTTCATAAAAAGAACACATAGTCGAGATATTTCATCTGTAGAACAGCTGTTTTGACGACTTTAAAAAAATGACGACTAAAAAAATCATTGAATTTCACAATTTACACAAAGGAAAAGTACTCTGAAAACATTATATATACACATATACAAAAGTCTGATCGTAGTTTCGAATATGAGCAAGGAAAGTTGTGTGAGTGTACCACACCAGATTTTTACTTTTATATTATCCTTGAAATGCAAAATTTCCAAAAACCTTGTATATACGTCGACGCGCAATTAAAAAAGGAACATACCTGTCAAATTACATGAAAATCTATTTCTGCGTTTCGCCGTAAATGCGCAACATATAAACATTTAAACATCTAAACATTTAAAATTCAAACATTTGAACATTTAAACAGTTAAACATATAAACATTTAAACATTTAAACATTTAAACATTTGAACATTTAAACATTTAAACATTTAAACATTTAAACATTTAAACATTTAAACATTTAAACATTTAAACATTTAAACATTTAAACATTTAAACATTTAAACATTTAAACATTTAAACATTTAAACATTTAAACATTTAAACATTTAAACATTTGAACATTTGAACATTCAAACATTTAAACTTTAAACATTTAAACATTTAAACATTTAAACATTAAACATTAAACATTTAAACATTTAAACATTTAAACATTTAACATTTAAACATTTGAACATTAAACATTTAAACATTTAAAAATTTAAACATTAAACATTTAAACATTTAACATTTAAACATTTAAACATTAAACATTGAACATTTAAACATTTAAACATTTAAACATTTAAACATTTAAACATTTAAACATTTAAACATTCAAACATTTAAACATTTAAACATTTAAACATTAAACATTTAAACATTCAAACATTTAAACATTTAAACATTTAAAGATTTAACATTTAACATTTATTTAAACATTTATTTAAACATTTAAACATTTAAACATTTAAACATTAAACATTTAAACATTTAAACATTAAACATTTAAACATTTAAACATTTAAACATTTAAACATTTAAACATTTAAACATTTAAACATTAAACATTTAAACATTTAAACATTTAAACATTTAAACATTTAAACATTTAAACATTTAAACATTTAAACATTTAAACATTTAAACATTTAAACTTTAAACATTTAAACATTTAAACATTTAAACATTTAAACATTTAAACTTTAAACATTCAAACATTCAAACATTTAAACATTTAAACATTAACATTTAAACATTTAAACATTTAAACATTTAAAACTTTTAAACATTTAAACATTAAACATTTATTTAAACATTTATTTAAACATTTAAACATTTAAACATTTAACCATTTAAACATTTAAACATTTAAACTTTAAAACTTTAACATTTAAACATTTAAACATTTAAACATTTAAACATTTAAACATTTAAACATTTAAACATTTAAACATTTAAACATTTAAACATTTAACATTTAAACATTTAAACATTTAATACTAGTAGTTCTGTGAACAGTAGACCTCACGCAGTATTCTCATCCGCAAGTACCTGATTGAAACTATAGATAATATGAAAATACAGCAATAGACTGGCTTCTTTACACATCTGTGTAATCACTGTCAGCTGATTAATGATGAATGATTCTATAGTCTGATTTTCACTATGATATTGGCGTATGAAGGAGGCTGAGGCTCGTTTTTACTTTCCTTGCCCTATTACCATAGGAAAGGAAAGTATTGCTTTCCAAAAAAAATTAAGGTACCCCAATTTCAAGTTTTCTATACGTTTCAAGGTCCCCTGAGTCCAAAAACATGATTTTTGGGTGTTGGTCTGTGTGTGTGTATGTGTGTATGTGTGTGTGTGTGTATGTCTGTGAACACGATAACTCCATTCCTAATCAACCGATCGACTTGAAATTTTAAACTTAAGGTCCCTATACCATGAGGACCCGACAATAAGAAATTCAATAAAATTCAATTCAAGATGGCGGAAAAAATGGCGGATAATTACTAAAAAACCATGTTTTTCACGGTTTTCTCGAAAACGGCTCCAACGATTTTCTTAAAATTTATACCATGGATAGCTATTTATAAGCCCTATCAACTAGCATAAGTCACTTTCTGGGAAAATTTCAGGAGCTCCGTAATATTCTTGAGAAAAATGGCGGAAAATGACTAAAAAACCATGTTTTTCACGGTTTTCTCGAAAACGGCTCCAACGATTTTCTTAAAATTTATACCATGGATAGCTATTTTTAAGCCCTATCAACTGGCATAAGTTTCATTTCTGGGAAAATTTCAGGAGCTTCGTAATATTCTTGAGAAAAATGGCGGATAATGACTAAAAATCCATGTTTTTCACCGTTTTCTCGAAAACTGCTCTAACGATTTACTTCAAATTCATACCATGGATAGATATTCATAAGCACTATCAACTGGCATGAGTTTTTTCCTTGGAAATAGCAGGAGCTCCGTAATATTCTTGAGAAAAATGGCGGATAATTACTAAAAAACCATGTTTTTCACGATTTTTTCAAAATAACTTGACCGATTTTTTTCAAATTCATACTCTGTATAGTTATTTATCAGCTCTATTAACTGGCATGAGTCTCCTTTCTGGAAACTAATGGGGGGTCCACCCCATCCTTGAGAATGGACTTTGTAACCTCCTTCTCGTGCATGAGGTAGGTAGGTAGAGCAGTTCATAAAAAGAACACATAGTCGAGATATTTCATCTGTAGAACAGCTGTTTTGACGACTTTAAAAAAATGACGACTAAAAAAATCATTGAATTTCACAATTTACACAAAGGAAAAAGTACTCTGAAAACAATTATATATACACATATACAAAAGTCTGATCGTAGTTTCGAATATGAGCAAGGAAAGTTGTGTGAGTGTACCACACCAGATTTTTACTTTTATATTATCCTTGAAATGCAAAATTTCCAAAAACCTTGTATATACGTCGACGCGCAATTAAAAAAGGAACATACCTGTCAAATTACATGAAAATCTATTTCTGCGTTTCGCCGTAAATGCGCAACATATAAACATTTAAACATCTAAACATTTAAAATTCAAACATTTGAACATTTAAACAGTTAAACATATAAACATTTAAACATCTAAACATTTAAAATTCAAACATTTGAACATTTAAACAGTTAAACATATAAACATTTAAACATTTAAACATTTAAACATTAAAACATTTGAACATTTAACATTTAAACTTTAAACATTTAAACATTTAACATTTAAACATTTAAACATTTAAACATTTAAACATTTAAACATTTAAACATTTAACATTTAAACATTAAACATTAAACATTTAAACATTTAAACATTTAAACATTTAAACATTTGAACATTTGAACATTCAAACATTTAAACATTTAACATTTAAACATTTAAACATTTAAACATTTAAACATTTAAACATTTAACATTTAAAACATTCAAACATTTAAACATTTGAACATTTGAACATTCAAACATTTAACATTTAAACATTTAAACATTTAAACATTTAAACATTTAAACATTTAAACATTTAAACATTTAAACTTTAAACATTTAAACATTTAAACATTTAAACATTTAAACATTTAAACATTTAAACATTTAAACATTCAAACATTTAAACATAAACATTAAACATTTAAACATTTAAAAATTTAAACATTTAAACATTTAAACATTTAACATTTAAACATTAAACATTTAAACATTTAAAAATTTAAACATTTAAACATTTAAACATTAAACATTTAAACATTTAAACATTTAAACATTTAAACATTTAACATTTAAACATTTAAACATTTAAACATTAAAATTTAAACATTTAAACATTTAAACATTTAAACATTTAAACATTTAACATTTAAACATTTAAACTTTAACATTTAAACATTTAACATTTAAACATTTGAACATTTGAACATTCAAAAATTTAAACATTAAGAGAAATGCCAAACCGTAGACTTGAGTCTACTCACCTCCCTCGGTCAATAGATTAGAATAAAACAAACAATTTTAAATTTGTATAGATCTATTGTTCTTATCAATCTCAGATTAAAATCCTTTTCAGTTTGTATTTAAAGTAGTTGTTATTGATTGTCTATTTCACGTTAGAAGCTGCCAAATAGCTGGTTCTATAGTGAGGTACATGTTATAATGGCAGTGGATAAAGATAGAAGAATAGCGATGCCGATTCTCTCTATTTATTATTTATATTTCTACACTGTCAAAACATAATTGGCATCGCTGCGGAAAGGATAGCACCACCGGCTTTGTGGGATGATAGACAAGGATAGCAAAACCAAAGTTGATCAAATACTGTCATTATAACGTGGACCTCACTATAGTGTTCGAAGTGTGATATCACAACTTGCATGACGAGCAAGTGTGTACACACATGTCCAACATACATGCATGACGAGAAGTGTACACACATGCTCGGATGTTGGTGGCCACCCTAATGATAATTTCACATGTTTTCCTGACAGTGGATTGAAATATCGCATCAGGCTCCCCCACCAAAAGCTCGAAGAGCTAGCTTAGCGCAAACTGCTCATCAAGCTGCGTCATCTCGATCTGCCAAAGTTGGTGAGTTTTCCCCTGTTTTTAGGGAAATAACATTTTAGTTTTTCCCTCAAGATTAGTCACAAGGTTTAAGCATAGAGGAACAATAGCATAAGTAGATATCCCATGGTATAGGGCGTTTATGTCGCAACTTTTACTGTTATCTCAAGCCGATAGTTCACGTAGTTCTTTCCTATGCAGCTGTGTGACACTGGTATTCTCTCATATTGTGCCATTCATACACTCTCACCCCAACAAAACAATAAAAATTGACAGTAATCGGCTTGAGATAACAGTAAAAGTTGCCACAAAACGCCCTATACCATGGGATATCTACTTACGCTATTGTTTCTCTAAGGTTTAAGTCACAAGATTAGTCACAGTTACGATTATAGAAGAATATCTACTTACGCTATTGTTTCTCTATGGTTTAAGTCACAAGATTAGTCACAGTTACGATTATAGAAGAATATCTACTTACGCTATTGTTTCTCTATGGTTTAAGTCACAAGATTAGTCACAGTTACGATTATAGAAGAATATTGTGACCAATTAGTGAGGTCCACATTATAATGGCAGTGCACAATTGACAATACTGTTGCTGTCCTTTTCTATCATACAACAAAACAGATAGCGCTATCTCTCTCTCTCACTTTGCAATTTTGTCTATTTGTCAGAATATTTTATATTTACTTTTGACAGTGACTGTACAAAACTGAACTAACCATATTCTCAGCCACCATTTTTTTTCATCATTATATCAAAATACTTGAGTACACAAGTAATATAATTATTGATTCAAAATGTATTTTTGAAACAATGAAATAATTTTTAAACATTATCTTATGAGAAACACAAATTTAAATACCTGAAATGACATGTTAAAAGTAGATAACTAACTATCCTAGACTTCATCATTGCTTAAGTTAGCCTACCCATATAGGTAGGCCTACCGGTATAGATAATATTTAGAAGCTATTTCAGATATAATCCATTGAAATTCATTATTTTCAAATAGGATTTCTATTTTTCTATTATTTTTTATGGGAATTGGATAGAATACCTACCAAATAACTCAATTTCTGTTGTTTTGGAATTCAGATTGTTGTATCACAGTTTTTTAAATTAGCCGCCATTTCAGGTTTGTATAAAAATAAAATCTAATCTCAGTCATGAAAGCAAATTTTTGAATCAAATTATGAAAAAATAGTTATTTGTATATCTAGAGTGTCAAAACATAATTGGCATCGCTGCGGAAAGGATAGCACCACCGGCTTTGTGGGATGATAGACAAGGATAGCAAAACCAAAGTTGATCAAATACTGTCATTATAACGTGGACCTCACTATAGTGTTCGAAGTGTGATATCACAACTTGCATGACGAGCAAGTGTGTACACACATGTCCAACATACATGCATGACGAGAAGTGTACACACATGCTCGGATGTTGGTGGCCACCCTAATGATAATTTCACATGTTTTCCTGACAGTGGATTGAAATATCGCATCAGGCTCCCCCACCAAAAGCTCGAAGAGCTAGCTTAGCGCAAACTGCTCATCAAGCTGCGTCATCTCGATCTGCCAAAGTTGGTGAGTTTTCCCCTGTTTTTAGGGAAATAACATTTTAGTTTTTCCCTCAAGATTAGTCACAAGGTTTAAGCATAGAGGAACAATAGCATAAGTAGATATCCCATGGTATAGGGCGTTTATGTCGCAACTTTTACTGTTATCTCAAGCCGATAGTTCACGTAGTTCTTTCCTATGCAGCTGTGTGACACTGGTATTCTCTCATATTGTGCCATTCATACACTCTCACCCCAACAAAACAATAAAAATTGACAGTAATCGGCTTGAGATAACAGTAAAAGTTGCCACAAAAACGCCCTATACCATGGGATATCTACTTACGCTATTGTTTCTCTAAGGTTTAAGTCACAAGATTAGTCACAGTTACGATTATAGAAGAATATCTACTTACGCTATTGTTTCTCTATGGTTTAAGTCACAAGATTAGTCACAGTTACGATTATAGAAGAATATCTACTTACGCTATTGTTTCTCTATGGTTTAAGTCACAAGATTAGTCACAGTTACGATTATAGAAGAATATTGTGACCAATTAGTGAGGTCCACATTATAATGGCAGTGCACAATTGACAATACTGTTGCTGTCCTTTTCTATCATACAACAAAACAGATAGCGCTATCTCTCTCTCTCACTTTGCAATTTTGTCTATTTGTCAGAATATTTTATATTTACTTTTGACAGTGACTGTACAAAACTGAACTAACCATATTCTCAGCCACCATTTTTTTTCATCATTATATCAAAATACTTGAGTACACAAGTAATATAATTATTGATTCAAAATGTATTTTTGAAACAATGAAATAATTTTTAAACATTATCTTAAAACTGAAACCTAAAAACCGGTCGTCTGATTGGCACTGCCAATTGCGCTATCTATCGGCAAAAGTTGTAACAATTATATCAGCTGTGCGTCTACCAAAAATGGCTGACTCCAGATCACGCGGTTCAGATTTGAATTGCAGATCAGAAATATTTGTTGGATGGTATTTTGAATAGGATAAAATATCTTTGAAATTGTATAAATTTTTATCATCTACTAATATTAAGAATATATTTCATAAGTTGATCAAATTCCTGGTTGTGGTATTGAATTCAGTTGACTCAATGACAGACACCTCTATTATGCTTTCTCATCTGAGCTTAGACCTTCTAACCTATTACAATGTAAGTTTTAGATGATTCCCATGTTATTTAAATGGAGTCACTTTTACTCCCTAGGGAGTTTTTCTGTTTTTTACTACCGAGAGCGAAAAAGTGACACTTTAGTATTATGTTTCAGGGAGTAAAGTAAGTACTTTAGACAGTAGGTGGAGGAAAATATATTTTCTTGATCAATTTGACATTAAAATTGATTATTTTATCAAGGAAATGATAATTATTATTAGAATAAATTTAATGGGATGAATTGAGTAACAGCTGTGTACAGTCAGTGGCAAAATGGAGAGACTTGGCAACGTTTTTCTCCTATCTTTCTTCACTACCATTATAACGTGGACCTCACTATAGTCGACAGCATGATGTGTTTGCAAATGGTGACACTCAGACCAGTCGATTCTAGTCTCCACGACGTGAGGTCACCATTTGAAAACACATGCTCTCGACTATAGTGAGGTCCACGTTATAATGGTAGTGAAGAAAGATAGGAGAATAGTGATGCCGATTCTCTGCATTAATTAATTATATTTCTACACTGTCAAAAACATAATTGGCATCGTTCTGGACCTAGAAAAGGAAAGTACCACCGGCTTTGTCGAATAATAGACATTTATAGCAAAACCAAAGTTGATCAAATACTGTCATTACAACGTGGACCTCACTATGGAGTCGAGTCTCTTCTCGACCTGAGTCGTGTAGTGTGAGTCAAGCCCAAAGGTGCTACAGATATATGCACCACAAACATGAGCAATTCACTTTTAATCAGCTGATTGTATCTGTTTTTTTACAGAAACGGTAAGATACAGATATAAAAAGCTTGGCATCAGCTGATTAAAAGTGAATTGCTCCTCCTGTTCACGGCGCATAAATCTGTACGCACCTTTACAATGCAGATCGACTTGATAAAAGCTCTAGGGCTTACCATATTATGTTAAATGACAGTGTTTGATTGGCAATTGTATTGCTATCCTTGTCTTTCATTTAACAAAGTGGATAGTGCTATCTCCTTCTTTGTTTGATCTGTTGCCAGAACGCTTTTTAACAATTTAGAAATATAATAATCAATTAACAAAATATTCAATCTTGATTATAAAAATTCATTATAGAATTTTATTTTCATTGAAAAACATAATTTATTACTTGTTAAACTATAATTGGCATTTTAAACGAGAATGAACAGTTGAAACTACATCAATAAACCGTTATCAGTTGCCCTCCTTAGAAGGCATTGATAAGACAGAGGATCAGCAACATTGTTCTCCTATCTTTCTGGACCTCACTATAGTAAATTCACTTCTACTCATGTAAACCTCCCCAATAATATCCGGATTTTTGCCCTGTTTGTAAAACTCTCAATACTTGAATTATATACAATATTTATTTATTTATTTGAATAAATAAATAAATGAAAATAAATAAATAAAAAAATTGCATGGTTGCCTGTAAAGTCAGTATACGGGCGAAAGTTTTACGTGACAACGACTTTGAGTGGTAAAATAATTTTAATGTGAATATTCATTCGTATAGTAGGAAGAAGGATGAAATAATAACTCACAATGAGAGTGAGTGAGAGGCACGCGTCCCTTCCACTCGGGCATGGTTAGCCCGCGACCACCTAAGAGCGAGAGAGACAACCATTGACTTGACATTTTGAAGTAGTGGCGCGCAGGAGATTACTTGCGGCGCCTGCGCAGGTTGACTGCTCCGTTTCACTCTCTCTCTCCAGGTGAATGCCTTCGGGCTGCTGGGCTTGCTGCTACGTTGCTCGCCACTGCTCCTATTCGTGCTCTTTCCAGACGACCGTGAACCGAAACGAACGCTCTCACTTGCTCTCATTGTGAGCGCATAACGTGGGAACGTAACGCAGTTTCTTGAAGTGTCTCCCGGCAAACCACTTTATAAGACGTTGTCACGTCAATAAATAAATAAATGAATAAATAAATAAATAAATAGATAAATAAATAAATATGTTTTTTTTACAGAGTTATTCGATGTTTTGGACTCCGACAAGGATGGATATGTAACTAGAGCTGATCTTGACACCTTTTGTCAAGGGACCGCTTACAAGGCGCGAAAATATAGTAAGTGCTAGATCTTTTATCAAATCTATATGCATTCTAAGGGCCGTTTGCACAGTATAGATTGCTAAACTCGATTAAGTTGATCAAGTTCAAGTTAATCTGAAAGTTCAAACTTGAATCGGTTTTCGCAGTGCATTTACTAATCCAGTTTAAGTTAAACTAGTTTAGCGTTAAGTTGGTAATAGAATGTCATCATTTATAATATCAGGAAGGGTAATTTTTACAGGAAATTTGCTATTTGTTTACAAAACATTAGTAAATTGAGGTTATGTAGCTACTATTTCCCACTGAACTGGATACTAACTGGAATGGACTAGCAACACAAAGAAAGTGAGGCACCTGGTAAAGATAGGCAACCCGCATTGCTGTGGGATTCGTCATTACACATTGGCTCTTATGGAAAAATACATTGCACAGTTTCAATTTCTATTTTATTCCTATATTGTATGTCTTATTCCATGGAAGCGTTATTTTTACTTTATTAAGCAGTTCATTGTTAACTTTTTGAGAGCAAAAATAATGAAATAGGTTGAATATGAATAAAGAAAAAATTTTTTTCATTTGTGACTACAGTAGTTTTAGTATTGTCAACTTTTCACAAGCAAGGGAATAACTTTGGGCCAGATTTCAGAGAAGCGTATCATCTATTTATTTAACAAGGACAAATATAAACTGTCATGAAATGATTGGGAATGAAAAAACAGGCTCATAGTCCTTATTATTCCAATCCCGAATTTTGTTCGTACACAGTCCAAAGGAGGGCTGTGTTTAATCGAAACTATTAAACACAGTCTTATGTTTATTTTGATAGTATATAGTATTGTTTTTTGGATTATATGATTTATTGTTATTGTTAAAGGAAAGATTTATGATTTATTGTTTAAGGAAATATCTTAATTTAATAATATAGGCCTACTTACAGCAGGCTATTAATGTAGAATAATTATGTAGGTGTGCATTAGTGTAATTTCAAATCATGTAAGAGTAGGAGTTTCAGAAATGAAGCAAATAACGAAGAAACATTTTATTATATTATATGACTATGATAAGCAAACAGTAAAATATGCTACATAATTACCAGAGCAAAATAAACAATTTGAAATTGAAAGGTTTCAAAAATTAATTACAATTCAGCTGATAACAATCTCATATTTTTCACAATAAAAGTAGGTAAATAAAATGAATTATTTATCTCTTTCCTGTATAGGGCTACTTGTAATATAAATATAAAGAAAATAAAAATCTCAGTACCCTTTTTTAAAATATTTTTAAAAAACATGTTGTGATAAAATATTTTAAAAAAGGGTACTGAGATTTTTATTTTCTTTATATTCAAAATGAATTATGTTGACTCATGATGATTATTAACACAGGATTATTAAATATATTATAATAGCAATGCACTAGGTATTCTGATAACATTCCAAATCATGTAAGTGTGGGAATTTCAGAAATGATGCAAAGAAATCTATGAAGAAACATTTATATTAATTGTATTATAATTATGACCATATGATAAGCAAACAGTAAAATATGCTAAATAATTATTATAATATTGTAAATTGAACAATTATTTATTTGAAACGTAAATGTTTCAAAGATTAATCACAATTCAGCTGATAGCAATATCATATTTTTCAAAATAAAAGTAGGCTACTAAAATAAAGTAGGTACCTAAAATAAATTATGTCATGTCATGATGATAACACAGAAATTATTAATCATTTGTATTTATTCTTTTTTGAATAAGGATTCATTTGTTCTTCAACTATGTTTTTTTATTTTAGATGCTAATAAAGTAGGCCTAAATTTTCAATTAGCATAGAAACTATCACAGTATACTAGGAATAAAACCAAATTTGTTGTTTTATTTTTGGTCAAATAAACTGATCAATATAGAAAAAAAGTATTGGAAATGCATGTAAAACAAAAAGGTTCCTTCAAATTAATTATTAGACTAAAAATGTTTGACTTACCAGTGAAATGGTATTTCATTTCCTTTAACATGCCCATTCTTGCATCCAAATGCAACACAATACATCACCATTTTTCAGTCGTATTTTTATCCAATTCTACGCATTTTAC